>NW_028278723.1:0-283318 GCF_059751315.1 Micrasema longulum | reverse complement strand
GTGGTTCAAATCCCATTCTACCCCAACTTGATTCCCATTTTCTAATAGTGAGTTATTTAAAACTGGAAATGGCCCTCAAAATGAAATATTTGTGTAAACTATAAGAGTGCAAATATTTATTTTAAAAAAATATATATAATGGTACCTTAATTATTTGTGATTAACCTTACCGCCCGCCTTCTTATTTAAAAAAAAAATGCTGTGTTTACATTTATATTTATATTTTATTTGTATTTGTATTAAAGTATATACAAGGGATGGAATGACTGAAAAATATACTAAAAGGAGGGTAAGTGCTGGGAACAGAGTGAACGGTGCACTTAAATTAACCTAGGCAAATAAATGTTTGTCGCAAGATGCAAAATTAGCAGTTCACAATGGAGTCCTGGTCCTGACCCTGATGTATGGAAGTAAAGCATACTTCGCTTGGAAAAACAGGGATGAAAGTAAGCTGACTGCTGTCGAAATGCGATCTCTATGGAAAATGTGTGATAAAACTATGTACGATAGATGCACAAATGTCGAGATCCGTACATTATGTAAGGCTGAGATAGTCATTATCGAACTTAAGAAAGGACCTCTGCGTTAGTTTGGACATATAGAGCGAATAGACAGCGAAAAAATGGCTAAAAATATTGTCAATGCGAATGGCATGACCAAATCCAACAAATTCTTGAAGACGGACATGTCAAAAGTCGGAATAATCGGCGCGCGTGTATGATAAGTTTTGCAAAGATACACCTTTCTGCCTACCCTTGCATCTGCCTCTTTTTTAATTCGGAATAAACAATTAGAATCTTTTTACTTTTCATCTCTCCGGCTATTCCTTTACAAAAATATATGTTAATCGGTCGCTCCGTTGACACGTGAAAGAAACACAAACAAACAAATACACTTCCGCATTTATAACATGAGTATGGATAATAAAACCGGAACAACGTGCGTACACATTTCAGTAAATTTTTTACTTGAGCGGTTAAATCAAAATCCCAATGAAATATTACTTACAAGAACGGTGATTAAAACGATATAAATTGAAATGTATATTTTTACATCGATATGACTATTTTCCATCTCAAATGCGGCGGATATACAAAAACACGAAATCTAACCTACCGCATATATTCTGATTTATCTGTTGCCATTTGTAAAACATAAATCCCCAGGGATCGACAAAACTAGGGCTGTAAATATTGGAACGAAAATGTCAATACGGGATTAGGGGAATAAAATATTTGGTCAAGGGAGGAATTAAAAGTGGGTTAAGATGTATCCGCTGTCCACATTTTATTTAAACAATTGTATTGAACGATATTTCATCAGAGATTGGAAAGTTTTTTTTTAATAAAGGAGTAGGGAAGTCTAGGCATTTACAGAACTATCATTGGCTGTTTGAAGTAATCAATGTGTATCATTCATCATTTCAATTAATATATTTTTCATTAAATCCTTCTATATCACCTCTATCCCCCCTGCTGACAAGCCTATCAATCGAGGCTTAGCGGGTTTATTCCTTTTGAAAAAAAAAATCTTTATCATCATTCCCTTTCCGCACCTAATGGTGCATTGAGCACTGCATTGTTACACCAATCACAGCGTATCTTGTTATTTTTTTTTTACATGACGGTAAGGTGATCAGTTTTACGCTTCAGGTACCAGTCTAGGGAATAGGTTTTTTTTTGTATAACAGGCCAGGAGGCCGAATCACCGTGGTGAATTACATCACAGAACACCCAGGCCTAAGAAAAATCACATTTTAATTTTTGTGTTCTTACCGGGAATCAAACCCGGAACCTTCTGTGTGTGAGTCAAACGTCTTGACCACTTCACCACGGAGGCCGCCATAGTATTCTCGTGTAAAAACACCCTTTTTAAATGATATTTCATATCAACCATGTCAGGAATCGAACCCGAGACCACTTGCATGGTAGACAGATGCGCTGACCATTACACCACGAGGTCGACATTTTAAATATAATAATAAAAATATGTTTGTGGTTTGATTCCACTTTTGCTTGACCGACATCGTCAAATCGACGTCACGACAAAACTCAGTCACTGGTTAAAATTAAAAATATAAGTTGAATAAAACTTTTTGCGTATTTTAATAATTATAATTAAAATGTAGTTCAAATAAAAAAATTCAGTTGAAAAACTTAATCTATTCACCATTTTGCCTGTTTTCTTTCGTTGATTTTTATTTAAGAGCTAAAACAATGATTTTTTCGCTCGTTACCTGTCATTGGATGGTTTGAGTGTCCAGTGTACACATTATGCAACATACACAATTCTGCCAATGTTTGAATATCCACTTTTCATCAACCCTTCTGCCTGTTGACTTTAGTGAAGTAAAATTTTCAATCTTGATAACTCCCTAGAAAGTTGAATCCAGACTAGTTTCCAAACATTTGGACGCACTTAAAATATTATTGATTAAACTTACTGGTATAACAGAAGTGCACTAATTGAAAAGTATTTTTAAGTGTTGCCTAGAAAGTCCAATAATTTTGCCAGATACATCTCATCCACATCAAAATGATGCAGAATTTAGGTTTTTGTTGGGGGTCGAGCACCTACCCTAGTTGCAGATTGACAAAATAAAAGAGTGTGATATTAAATAAGTATTTATTACATCGCAAATAAACATACGGGACTGAAGCGCGAGCGTAGCGGCTGAGATGAGTTGAAGTGACTGCACTTGAACTACATGTTGAGACTAAATGACAGCGTTGAGCTGACTTTGTTGGGCTGACTCTTTGAGTTGAATTGCTTGGGCTGATTGTTTGGCCTGACTGACGTTACCATGCTCTGTGCTATCTTTAAAAACAGCGTTCTTTTGTTCTTCAAATCTCCATGTTGGGAATGAAGTTGTTGTACTGTGGGACTTTGCTCATATGCTCTTAATGCTCATAGACATACGTTTAATGTGCAATACTGTTTGTCTTGCAGAATTTGTTGCATAGTATTCAACATTTATTTATTTATTCATATTTTTTTCCAGCATAAACTGTAATTAATAATAAAAATATTTTGACCTCACTAGGGTTACCCGTGATTTATATTACGAGTTATGTCTTTCATTTGAGTAAGAATAGTTTTTGAATCTGTAAGTGAGTATTGTTTTAGCGTATAATTGCTTTGGTGTCATAAATTGTGATTTGTGGAATATTTCTTCATCTTAGATGTCTTTATCGGGACTCTGAGTATTATTTTAATCATAGATTTATGTGCAACAAATACACTATTTAAAACTGTGTCACTCACATCACCCCATAAATGATGACTTGTTTCATCGGTCGCTACTCTTTATATCGGATGAAATCATTGCATGTGTGTGTGTCATCATGACCTCCACAAAGCTCTTTTACTTCACAAAAGTATTTGGAAAAGTGATTGTTCAAATATGGGCAGGAATGTAAATAGTACACAGTGTGTAAAGTGGCTCTATAGACCAAACTACAGGTTGTAAGACCTGTGAATGTATAAACGTCCATATTCCTCTTTTGAAAATGTTTTAGCTCTCTGTTAAAATCCATTGCAATCTTAAGAACTTCTTATGAAATGGAATCCAGCCCTGTCTACAAATGTTTGGACATACCAAAAATATTATTAATTAACGATTTAAGTAGATTTTGAAATGATTCAGCAGTTTTACTTCACAATTAAATAACAAGCAGATCAAAAATGAAGACTAAATGAAGTAAACCAAATTGAATTTGGTCATGCAATATCTTTTCGCTTTTAAATATAAAACTTAACTGCGATTTAAGCTACTGACTTTTTAAATACTTTTGATCCTTAAAAAGTACAGATATTTGATTAAAATTTTTTTAAATTTGCTTTGAATAAAATGTTTGAGTGCCACTAGTAATGAAGAGAGAACGGGGATGCGTAGCTATTTCCAGGAGGGTAGTTTCTATCTACTTATAGAAGTACATACATAACAAGGGATGTTATGACGCGTCCCGGCGCCGGAGTGGCGGCGTCTGTTAACAGTTGGACAGGGAGAAAAGAGAGGGTAGACAGGATCGAAACTCTTCGCAAACACAATACAATTTTCTCTGTAACTGCAGTGCGTATTTTCCAAGTTTTCACGTGCACTAAAGCTTTCAATTACCAATACGGATGCGGTTGTTTTAAACACTTCAAATAAAACAAATGTGGAAATGTATTGACAGTGGTTTCAAGGAAGCCTTTTTTTTAATGGCTTTATTTGACTAAAAATACTTTTTATCTAAGAGTAAACCATCATTTGAATTAAATTAAGTAATAACCATAATTATAATAAGAAATATACGTTCCACCAAAAATTATTTTGCCATTTTAAATCTAAGTATTCATAAAAGTGAATTCCTTACATACTCAACAATGTTTGAGTAAGTCCAAGTGCTTGCAGACTGGCTGGGTTTCCTCCCTAGCGAGCTATTCATATTTAAATTTATGTCAACAGAGGGAAGACATTTTTGAGAAGAGATATGGAAGTCTAGCATTTAGGGCTTATGACCTGTCATTGGCTGGTTTAAGTGGCCACTTTACAGACTGTGTAACATTCACCATTCTGCTCATGTTTGAACATCCTAGATTTCCATATTCCCTTCTCAAAAATGTCTTCCTTCTCTGTTGAAATAAATTTGAATCCTTACATACTGTTCAAAATACATTTTTTTTAATGTGTAAATAAAAGTTGTCGGTCTCGTGGTGTAATGGTCAGCGCGTTTGTTTACCATGCAAGAGGTTTCGGGTTCGATTTCCGACATGTTTGAAAGGAAATATTTCTTTAAATTTTTACACCAGAATTTTTAGTCGAGAGTGTAAATCTGAGTCAAATATAACTTATAAGATTAAGATAGGGTCGCTTAGATGGTTTGGTCATTTAGAATGAATGGACGACAAAATAATGGTATAACAAGTATATCTGGTAAAAATGAACGGTAACGTGAGACGAAGACGACCAAAGAAGACGTGGCATGATCAGATAAACCAAAATCTTGAGTCTGGTCATGTCAAAAGCAGACAGAGCCGAAGGGTATGTATGACAAGATGTATGAAAGTGGAAAAAGCTCGGAATATATGCCAGGATAGACGTGTGTGCGGTCCATTCTCTCTGTCTACTCCTATGGGACAATGGCGTGATGGTAGTAGTAGTAGAAGTAGTAATATTTGACCGTAGTTATACAGAAAGCAGCCAGCCATAGAAAAGTGAAACTGAGATAATAGCTATTTTGTGAAAAGAGTGAATTATAAAATCTACACACTAGTTGGAATGTTTTTGACTTTAACAAACGATAAGCAATGAATAAGTAAGTTTTTTTCAAATATTACAAACAAGAATCTTATTATGTATTTGACCAGTTTAAAAGATTTTAAAGTACCATAAGATTTTTTTAGTTTTGTGGGTGTTTTCTGCAAATTGAGAAATGCCGTTTTTGTGAGCGACATCTTTTTCCGAAGGCGATTAATACAGTTTTTTGCATGAAAGCGGTCTGGCTGTTTTTAGCAGAACATAGAATCGACTTTATTGCACCCGATAACATCAATATCTCATTTTGCCAAAATTGTGGACTGGCTGCTTTTTGCATAACTACGTTCATTTCATAGTCTCTGGACTGATACC
The DNA here is from genome assembly GCF_059751315.1 of Micrasema longulum. Classification (NCBI taxonomy): domain Eukaryota; kingdom Metazoa; phylum Arthropoda; class Insecta; order Trichoptera; family Brachycentridae; genus Micrasema; species Micrasema longulum. The sequence goes on along the minus strand of NW_028278723.1, from coordinate 277,704 downwards.
TGAAGTGTAAGACTGGTCATCATACCTTCATGTAACAAAACTTATCAAGATACGCTGCAATTGCTGCTCCAATGCAGTGTCCTATGGACCAGGTGGGGAAAGGGAATGATGATGATGCAATTAAAGTCATAATTTCATAAAATTCAAAATTTATATTTGAAGCACTAAGTTTTGATACGTTAAGTATATTTTAAGAAAGAAGATTATAAAGATTTGAAACCGGTAGGTAAAAAGAAAAATTAAGTGGTAAAAAACAATGTTGTTTTGATTAATTTTATTATAATTTCCTTTTTTCACATTTTTCAGCAATTTACTTATTTTTATTTTGTACGCGTAAAGTTCAATGCAAAATTCTATTTTTTTCATTTAATTTTATATCCATGAATTTGTTATGCACCAAATTGGTAACAGTAAACAGAAAGTTAATTGTTGAAAGTAAAATAAATCGAAACATGAAAGCTTTGAGTAAACATTGATATTCAAACAAAGGCTAAATGTTGAATGTTACAGTGTGCGTAGTGTTCACTTAGATTATAAAGACAAGGACTTAAGCCCTTTAAATTCCTAGACAAACATTATTTTTTTTTTTTTTTAATTTCTTTTTTGTTGCAATGTTATTTGGAAAAAAAAAAAAAGGGTTTACTTTTGACAAATAATTATTTAGGACGAAATATAGATATCCAATGATGAATATCTAATTATGCTATAGAATATATAGCCATTAAATACTCAGATATAATTAAAAAGAAATGATGCTTCACAGAACGAGAGGTTATAAATTATGTTCTAAAAATGAGCGTTGTCGCGTCATACTGCTTCAGCATAGCCATGTTAGACGCGTATTAGAGTAAAAAAGACTAACTGTCTATGCTTGTTTACTGTAAATTCAAAGCTGTATGTTGCACCCTTTTACGTTTTTCAGCACTATTTTTGAGCAAATTGATTTTGTTTATTTATTTAAAGATATGAAATTTCACATTCGTACAGAGTTGCTTTGACTTTGCACTGTCTAACCAGGGTTATTTACTCCATTCTAAGGCAATCAAAATATAATAACAGTAATCAATTTTTATTGCTTCAAAACTATTTAATGCTTTTTATAAGGACATTATGATAGAGATCAAATAAATAAAGATTTACGTTATAATTTTTTTACGTTAAGTATACCTATCAAAAATATAAAAGTCCGTCTTTTCTAAAATCCATAATATTAAGAATTACAAAAGAAAATTAATACGTATCTCAGAATACTACTTCTTTCCAATTCCGTTGATTTATAACGCTCTTCTTCAGGGGATGTTCCATCGTGATAGTGTTATTTATTTCTTTCATATGTCAAAAGAAAATTTCGTATGAAAATATCTAAGATCCAACAATTTTTCAGGAAACTGTGTGTTACTAGGCAGATACTTTGAAAAAGTACCTTTTTTAATAATATTTATTGAAATACTTATTTAAATGAAAAATATATATTTTATATTTATTTATTTACAAACACGGCATACAGTACCTTATACTCTATTTTACTTTATAAATAGCAACGCGTGTAATTATAAGTTAGTTAAATTCCTGACGATGAGGTAGTTACCTAGAAACCGGTCGAAGTGTAATTAAAAAATTAAAGTGGTTTATACAAATTTATAAACAAATAAGTGCAAATTTATCTTGACTAGGTTTTTATATTTTCCAACTAGAATTGTTGGATTTTACCCACAAGGCAGTTATTTGTTTATTTAAATTTGTACATAATGTTATTTGAACATTGACGGGCTTATTGCCAAATGGCAATTTCTTCCGACCAATCAATCAATAAAATAGAAGTTGTATTTTTATAATTCAACTTACATAACATATTCAATAGAAAACAAAAATTAAAAAGCAAAAGATATATGAAAATAGAAATAAACGTATTTGTTTATAAATAACCTGAAATAAAAACTATTACCCGATGGGAAAAAGGAAAAAAAGAGAAAAGAGAAAAGGAGGAGAGATTAAGGAAGAGAAAGAAGATGTTTTTTCAAACGCGATTTAAACAGAGATACTGTAGTAACATCTTTGATGGTGGATGGGAGATGATTCCATAGTCGAGCCGCTTGGACACTATATTAGTTAAAGAAGAAGAGGAGGAATTGTGGATGTAGTTATCAAGATACTATTTTTTTTGGAGTCAAACCCGAAATTTAATGGATGGTAGGGTAGTCAAATACATTCATCACTACACCGCAATATCCGGCGGATAAATGCATTTGTAAATAGTTTCAACTGAATATTATTTATTAACATAAAATAACAGAAATAAAGAACATTTAAAGAAAGGTAATAAAGAAGTCAAGGCATCTTCAGGGCTTAGAACCTGTTATTGGGTGGAGTGTAGATATTTAAATATGGGCAGAATCGTGAATGTAAATCAGTGTGTAAAGTGGCCACATAAACCAGCTAATGACAGGTCATTCAAAGCCCTGTAGATGCCTAGACTTCTATATTATCTTCTCTAAAATGTTTTTATTTTTTGTTGTAATATGTTTAAATTAAAGGCTCTCTAGGTGGTTGAATCCAGTTGAAAGATTTTGACCAACTCAAAATATTGTTAAATATTATTTAGTTGTCAAAATAATATATTATTGTTTTTTTTTAATATAACAGATCGTAATATTCAACGACAATGGTCCCATGCGCCCTTTGCTATCTCTCCTAAAGATCTAGCTATATACATTAATGTTGATTTGTGGAAATTCGGTACTTGGCGAGTGTACTGATAAATATCATAGTCGACGATTTAATTTCCTTTAACGGTTATGACGCAACGCTGACATCGGGTCAAGCGTCAAAATCTGAAATAGAATTGGACGTAAAGGGTTAGGTAAGGCTTTCAGCACTTAAAATAAATGAGATTTTATAATTGGACATACAGTTTTACTAAAATGCAATTACTTAGGGAATTCATTGGTATTGTCGCTAAACAAAAATAAATTTTTCGAAAGATTACATATACAGGTGACTGGAACTAAACCCGCCATAGCAAATTCTCATATAGAGGAGGTCATTTGTTATTTACTGGACCTAACTTTCCTTAGCCAAAGTTTTATAGTTTGGGAGATATGTCAATTTTATACTTTATTGAGATTTTTCCAAAATTTTACCTTCAAGCATTCAGAACTCAAAGTTTTAAAATTTATTTGGTCTTTTTTTCATTATTTGTTGGTAGTCATAAATATTTGTGATTAAAATACGTCAGAACTTCACTCAAACTAGGTTTAAAAATTAAATATTACGCTTTGAAAATAATACATAAAAAAATTACTAATAACTAAGTATTTATTTCATTCATTTTTTCCCTTTCCGCACTTTATAGTGCATAGGGCACTACATTGGTACATCAATCGCGCAGCGCATCTCAATATTTTTTGTACATGACGATAAGGTGATCAGTCTTACGCTTTAGGTACCAGTCCAGGGATTATGAAATATTCTACTTGTAAAAACACCCTTTTTAAAAATGTTTCATATCAGTCGGGAATCGAACCCGAGACCTCTTGCGCGGTAGACAAATGCGCTGACCATTACACCATGAGGCCGACATAGTATTTGTTTACTATTTGTTATACATATATATTAGATTCTATTAAAATACGTTGAAACTTTCCTCAAACTAGGGTTAAAAATTAGATATTACGCTCTAAAAAAAAGGTGACAAACTAGAGACCCATTGCATTTTTAAAATAATTTCTTCATATCTATATGTGTCAAGTTAAACAAAATCATAAACGGGTTGAAATTACAGTACTTTTCTTTGACAGGTATCATTTTGTAATGGATCAGATTCTTGTTTTTTGCATTGAAGTTCCGCCTTCGACCTCCATTGAGATTAAAAATAAGATTTTCTCAAACCTTGGTCCTCTATTGTGTTATTCATAATTCGATTAAGCCCCTTAGTTTTTATGTATAGTAATTGAAAATAATTGTTATTTCATCATGACGATTGAATACATAAATTACTCATAATTAAATGATTATTTAAACGTCCAAACATTAGAAAACAGACGAAAATTAAATGACTTGCCTTAGCATGTCGATATTCGATTGTTGTGAACTTATCAATTTGATTAATGTGCGAGTGCCTGGTCGAGTTACCCGATGTAATACTTTGTTCTACTGCGGTCCATCATCGACCAATTACAGCGCGAATTCGCCAGTAATGCGGATGCATGTACTCGCAAACCAATATGCTAACAACATCGATGTCTTTAGCGTGAGTCTTGTAAATTTTAAATATCAATGTATATGTTCCTTATCAAATAGAACTTAATATTCTGTTCATATTGTATTTTATAACATTATGTACCTAGCTGCTTTAAACCTTTAATTTTATTTCTTTAGCTTATTAAAAAAAATAGAAATATTGCTATTATATTATATTGCTTTAATTTTTTTAAAACCAACTTAACTTTTAAACACAGTTCTATATTTTATTACATTATATTGTATTTTTTAAAATTTATGTTGTTAATAAACTCATCTTTTTATTTTTATACCAACTATACTTCTTAACACTGTTCCTTTATTTGTTCCTTTATTTTATTTCTTTAAATTGAGTTTTTTTTTAAAAATCTATGTTGTTTATATACTCATCTTCTTTTTTTATACCAACTTTACTTCTTAACACGGTTCTATCTTTTGTTGCTTTATATTGTATTTTTTAAATTTAATGTTGTTTATATACTTACATTTTGTAAAACTTTCATGCATGTAAAAGCATTATGGGCGTGAAAAAATAATAAAATAAAAAATAAAATAAAATGACGCCGTTTCCCCGTAATAAAAGGCAGAGAGGATAGAACGCCACATCACTGTCATTGCAAACATATTTTTCTTTCTTTACATTCATACATCTTTTTTATTTATTAACGGACATTGTCCATGCATACAATTTATAAGGTTTAAATATAACAATAAAAAAATAGTTAAAAAAAAAAAAGGAAAGAAGCATTGACAAACATAAGGGACACCGAGACAAGATCTGGACTATTTATTTAGTGCTCGTTTAAATCTTACTATGCATGCGCAAAAATTTTTACTTATGACTTGCCCATCTTCAAGTATTTGTTGTTTCACTGCCCACTCACTCAATATGTCGAAAATATTTGTGCATTTATTGGTCATAGTTTTACCACAGATCCGCTTGAAAGATCGCATTTCGACATAACCTATTTATATTATAATAAAAATCAAATGACCCATGAATTAAACATGGAAAAATCGTTTGAGAACAATTTCGTTTTACCCATTTTGTAATCCCGTGGATGCCTTGCAGAATAAATCTTAAAATAAAAAACAATCACAGCGACCTCCGGCAAAAACTGTCGTCAAATAGAAGTGATACGGTTGGCTGTCTCTTGAGAGCCTTAACCACGCTAGCCTACATTACGCGACATAAGGTTCTAGCGGTCTTGGACGTCAACAGCTGGCAATTTGTCGGATATACACCACTACCTTTTGAATCAATATTTTGCTTCTGTACTATGCAGCCTGTACTATAACCCGATTTGGAAGTCAACACAGGAGTTGGCCGCATACGTTATAGCCAGAAGAGATTTTGTGGATACCGCGTGCTCCACCTAGGAAGCGGACATAGACTATCTAAGAGGCAAGTTTAAGAGGCAAACAATTTTGTTATTTTAGAGTATTATACCTTATCAATGTCGAATCATTGCTTAGGGGTTCCTGGTTTGATCATTGTCCCAATATGACTTCTCAAATATTGTATTATTTTGGTAAAACAAATTTATTGCAGACTTAGGGATATGAAGTCTGTGGTTAGAATATTACTCTACCACAACGTGACTGCATACTGTTCAAAATTACCCTTTTTTAAATATTATTTTGAATATTTGACAACAATATTTTGAGTTTGTCCGAATTCTTGTTGACAAGGACTGGATTGAACTCCCTGGGGAGCTGTTCATATAAACAGTTTACGACAGAGATGAAGAACTTTTTAGAGAAGGCAATATAAAAGTCCAGGCGTCTACATGGCTTATGACCTGTCGTTGGCATAGATAAAGGTTTCGGCTCTTTAACTTCACAAACATCAACCGATGAAAAAATTGATGGAATATAGATGTTCAAATATGGGCGGAATTGTGAATGTTACACAGTGCGTAAAGTGGCGACTTTAATCAGCCAATGACAGGTCATAGCCCACTAGATGCCTGAACTTCTATATTGCCTTATCTGAAAAGTTCTTCATCTCTGTTGTAATCTGTTGAATATTTGAGTTCGTTAAAAGAAAACAATTATGTCGTATATTATATTTGCTTAAAAATGCAAATCCTCATTTCATCGTGAATCATGTTAGTCTTCTATATTTTCTTGTAATAGGTTGATAAATAAATATATATTTTTTGTTTTTTTTCTCTTTTGTTATTTACTATAATTATAAAATGCTTTTATTCAACGTAGAAAAACTACTACCTCAAGAAGAGATAAATTCAAAGAGAAAAACGTTCCACTATCGTTTGTTCTGGTTGTTGGATCCGATGAACAAGTTATGTTCCGTAAGTTTACTAAGCTTTCCCCAAATAACTTTGGGAATACATTTCCCTGATAGAAAACAAGTTTAACTTTTGACACGTGCTAATCATAGGGCAAACATAGATACATTCCAAGTACACAGAAAACGTAACAAGGTGAAGCGTTGTATTTTCAGAAAACTTGTTTTTGGTTTCTCTTAAATATATTTTACTAAAATTCTAGGCACGTTTGTTTTGTAAATTTTGAAGTTAAAATATTTAAAACTTTTTTTAAGCATGTTTCTATAATGATGTTAAGAGCCTTACTGCTACGTTATTTCTAAAGGTTTTTTTATCTTCTCATAATTGAAAAGAAAAAATATAAAAGCGTAAAAGTTACGTTTACAGAATTAACAAATTGCTTTTTAACATATTACAACAGAGATGAAGAACATTTAAGAGAAGGTAATATGGAAGTCTAGGCATCTACAGGGCTTATGACCTGTCCATGGCTGGTTTAGGTGGCCACTTTACACACCGTGTAACATTCACCATTCTGCCCATATTTGAACATCTATATTACTTCAATTCTTTCATCTGTTGATGTTTGTGAAGTTATAAAGCTTAAACCTTTATTTATGCGGGTGAGATTCATCTAATTGAACTATTTCACCTACACACTAGGCAACGCCTAAAATTTTTATTTTTTCAATTTCTATACTTCTTCATGGACCAGGTGGATTTATTAACAATATTTTGAGTTTGTCCAAATTTTTGTAGATAAGGACTAGATTTAACTCCCTGGGGAGATGTTAACATTAACATATTACAACAGAGATAAAGAACATTTAAGATAAGATAATAGGGAGTTAAATCCAGTCCTTGTCTACAAAAATTTGGACAAACTCAAAATATTGTTGAAATTACTTTTTATTATTTAAATTTGAAATTATTCACAGAAATATTTATAAAAGTCAAACATAGCTTGTGCAGTAAAATGGGAATTGACTTATGATAGAGTGGGATTTGAACTTCGGACCGTAAAGTCCACAATACACATGGCCACAACCCGGTTTAATTTGTTGTATTTCATATATGTTGGGTAAGTAAAAAAATGTATAAAACAAAAAAAATTCAACCCTTATATTTCGAACCGAAATATTTCAATTATGGTAATCATTTTTCATGTGGTGCCTTATCAGGTTCCACCGACGTTGGAAATCACTACGGCGAAAGCATCTCGATCCTGCGCTACTCCAAGATCAGGACAATTGCTTGTTGGATGTACTCGCCATAGTGATTCCCGGGAATACATAACCAAAGTGGTTTCTTGTTGCATTCTCTGGTGATTTTTTCTGTCGGGTTTGCCTTCCCTTAACTGGTTGGTTCTAGTTTATAGGCCCCAAAAACTTGCTTTTCATCATCTCGTTATCTGCTATAATCACACCGTTTTGAGTGTGATCCTATTGCCCAGAGTTCTCAATGTGAACGCTAACGAATTGGACTAGTCAGTGTGTTGTCAGTGGAACGCAAGTGGGCATTCACAGGATTTAAAAGAATCAAACCCTCCACCAAGATGTGACTCACTGCAACCTTACTGACGGGTCAAACCCCAATCATTTTAAATCAATCAATCCCCAATCATGATAATTTTTTACTAGTAAAAAATAACCAGCCATTAGAAATTGGAATTCAATTTGTGGTAGAGCGACGTTCAAAATTACGAACATTGATCCGTGAGCCTAATACAATACGGGACAATAACTCAATTCAAACTAATTGTTAATTGCATTTTTAAAAAATGTTTTTAAAAAATATAATTATTGTACTATTGTTAAATTGCTTCTAAAATATTAGAAAAAAATGTTCAAATTGCAGCTAACTGAATAACCAATATGGTTTCAATGATAGAAAAATCACGTCTGCAGCCGTAAATAGTTGTATCAAAAAGCAAGTCGATGTAAATAAAAAATGCCTTTTCTTGGACTTAGATAAAGCATTTAACACAATATAACATACCTAGTGGCATTATTGTTTGCATACCAAGTAAATTATATGTACCGACTATTTTTCCAACAATAAACTTTGTATTTTGGCGCTGAAACTGAAATAGTTTAATAGGTCAAAATACGTTAAGATTTGTCCCTTTTATTTGTAAATGTTACACAAATATTTATGCAAACGTTGAAAATTAGATTAAACGTTGAAAATAAGATTTCAATTCGTTAGATTTTAGTATTTCAAAAATGAGTTTAATTGTTTTGGATATTGGAGTCAAGTAATCAAATATATGTTGCACATGTATTTACGTGTGATTTAGATTAGTTTATTAAAACGTTCTATTATTATAGATGATGAAGGCAAAACAATGTGTTTCATGATCATTACCCTTGTTAATAATAATTAACATTCAAACTACCTGTATTAACTAGAAATGCAAATTATGTTCATGTATTAATTAATTTCAGCTCGAATATGAATAATTAACTCATCTCTGCAATCGTGTATTAGAGATAACTCACAAGTGGTTTGTATTTAAAATTCAACAGAGTAGCTTGGTTTTTTATCAAATAGTTTTAATCTTCCCAAATATCAAACTTATTTTTTCAATCAAACAATGTTAATACTACCGTAAAATTTTCAGGGCAAAAATAAGCAAATAAAATAAACTGTAGGTGAAACTACTGGCACAAAGTAAAACATTAAAATATTTTTATTTATATTTTTGAGATTTAAAAGAAACATGTAAAATGCCTGTTATTTCAATTTATTTATTTTATTTAAGTTTATGTTTATTACAAAAATATTTAAATGCATACATAACACGACAAAATTAATAATAAAATTTAAATACACAAATATGGTAAAATAAAAATACCTAGCAATTATAGAAAAAGGATGCTCTCTCCTCTCTAAACTTTTTTTCACTAATATGAAAGATGTCGATATCCGAAGAAATACGGTTGAGTAAAGACATTGTTTTTTCTACTGGCATTACCATCGGCAGATTGGTTCTGCAAGCAGGAAGATAAAACAGCTTAAGCTGTCTATGTCTAAGGTAGTCATTAGGTATATAAAAAAAAATACTCTCCATTACACCTATGTTGATCGCAATACCACGGATTAATCGGAACAAATACATAAGCAAGTATGCATTTCTTCTTTTCTTTAAACTATTTTAGCCAAGCATTCCCAGTATGAGTTCAGACGGGTACAACCACGGACAGTAGGGTGTCCCAGACTATAAGGGCATTTTTTTTTTACAGATTGAGACATGCATACCCTCTTATTTTGTTCCATTTGACCTTAATAACTGAAATAATAAATATTATTGAAATCGGATAGCGATAACCAGTGCCGACTTATTGTCAAACTTTGAATATAAAAGTTTGTATGGAAACCATAGGGGAATATTTTAACTTAATATCTATTTTGTAAATAAAACAATAGTACTTTGATTATTGTATCATATTTATTATGTATTATAGAAATTAATTATTGAAATGACATTATAATTTAAATTTTCTTTTTAAGGTTTGTTTTTTACAGCCAGGATATACTTTTCTGTGTTCTTGTACGCAACGTAATAAATATTTTTTTTTGTTCCTCGTCCACTGTGATTAAGCCATGAAAGTCTTGCATCAACTTAACAGCTCTTTCAGCCGTATCATTAACTGCTTTCAGTGACTGCACCTTCATTTTAGCGTGTTGAAACAAAGCATTAGCAGGCCACGAAGTAGGACACTCCATGAGAAAACTGTCATCAATTTTGAGTTGCCTGAAAAAGGATCTGCTATTCATGGAAACAAAGTCATCGATGTTTTTTTTCGAAAAGAGGCCCGCTAATTTTTTTTTTGATGGATTGTAGCGTTTATTGTGGACCGATGGATTTTTTTTGGCCAAATTAGCAACTATTTTTACCTTACTTTCTTGGTTAATATCGTCGTCAAATAGAGACAAGATAGACACTTCGTCTGCTAAATACCACAAATGCTGGCAAAATTTCTGTATAGCCGCTTTTGATATAGTTTTTATCAACCATTTCGTATGCCTTTACAGTCTTTAAAAAGCACAAGTTCTGGTAGGGCGCTTTTATCGCTAAAGTGCATTGCAGCCAAGGCTTGACATAGGATGTCGCGATAAACAGGCAGACGTCTAATGGAGTTGTTTTGTCCTTATTTGACATTTTGAATTGAGAGCTAAACAACGATATTTTTAATGAATAAGTAGCTCTCGCCATCCATCTTGCTTAGTGCATGGCGCCTGGAGGCCGAATTTTAAATTCATTAACTTTATCTCCGCCAAGAAATATTATGCAGAGCTCTTTTAACTCTCGATAGTCATCTCTTACAATTTCTTTGGTCAATTTAGTTCTGTAATACTCTAAAAGTTCACCTATTTTAGAATCGTTAAGACGTTAAAGCGTTTCTTTGTTGCTTTGTATTTTCTCTACATTGATGTTTTTCCAGTTTGATCGAAAATTTTTGAATAAAGGGATATCGGGATTTGTAGTGACTTGGCTGATTTTGGCCTCGAACACAGCTTTTAGTACCAATTCGTAGATGTGATGGCGGCAAGCAAAAATCAACATTTCTCTTTTAAATTTCTGTTCGAGAAGCACACATGCACCATTAATTCGGCTTGTGTTAGAAACAGTAGTGTCACAACAGAGGATCTTTGCTTTATCTTCAAGATTCCAGTCAACAATAGCATTCCAAACTGCTTTCGCATGTTCGCTTTCCGATGAGTTTTCTAATCTTGGTACAACAATAGGTTGTTCTTTATTATCGTATGAAATAACAATTGGTAGATGTTCCTTTTTAAATTTGCGAACACCTAAAGCCGGCAACAGTTTTCCATCCCAGTGGACAGTTACAGTATCTGATACATCTTTTTTAAAATGAAGTTTTATAGCTTCTGCGGACTGTTTTCGCTTTTCTGTACGAATTCTTTGGATGAAGGAATTGTTTATAGGAAATTCGTCAGTGTTGTGGCCAAGTGTTTCAAAAGTTGCTTCAATAATAAAGACAGAATCTCTCATACTTAACTGACACCTGTCTAATGCTGCCACTAGTTTCGGAGTAACGAAATTTTTCTTCACATAAGTTTTAATAGTATCGGGCTGTTTCATCTTAATTGGAAAGAACAAATCTTCTTGTAAGTCCGTTACTTCAGAATCAGAAGATAAAGTTTCTTGTAATGGCTCATGAGAAGACGTAGAGGGTGTTATGGACGCCAAATAAGTGGCCAGCCGCTTTTGCTCCTGGATATTTCTAAGACTCGCCTTTTCCTTCTTTTCTGTCAATTTTTTGTCCACTCCAGCTAAATGACCGGGTCGTTCTGGCTCTCGCTTTTGTTAGAAAATCTTATCTCCATTTATCTTTATTAATTGAAGCGCATCGGCATGTGCAATGTCAATCATTTTTTTGTATTTGTAACAAACTCTTGTCGACGCTGCTCAAACACATCTTTAGTTTTGTTTGCATCTTTTTGCAAATTTCTCCGATCTTGGTATAAGGGTACAAGTTTCTTAACACAGTTAGGTAAATATTTAGTCAGTATACGTGCCTTTTCCTAATAAATAATGCACTAAAAAATAGTAAGATTTGCACTTTCATTGACATTTACATTGAATTTGCGAATATTATAAAATAAAACCGCCTGCACTTGTCTATTAGAGTGAAGTTTAGAACCGGTAATTTGATGTTTTATATCCCCAACCAAAAATATTTCCTTTTTAGAACTGCGTAACTCCACAGACATGTTGACGCAACGAAAACAATGCGTTCACTTATAAAAACAAACACGATATAACAAGCACATTAACACTTATTTCGCGCGCGCCGTACTATGTAAGTTTTGACAAGTTCCGATGCAAGTCGGCACGGGTTGCCGTGATTTAATTTACGTGAAATTTTATTTATAAGTGTTTTGACATCATTCAAACAAAATTAGAGGGTATGCATTGAAAAAATAAAACTTTAATTTTTCTGCGACACCCTAACGGACAGTGTCTAATATTACTACTACCATCAGGCTTTGTCCCAGAAGAAAAAAAAAGGCAGAGAAGAATGACCGTGACACACGTCTATCCTAACATGCATTTTTAACATCTTTAACATTCATAAATCTTGTTATTTATTTTACTTTATTTATTTTATTTTATTTGGAAGTTCAACAAGGACGCATTAATACATACAATTTGTAAGTAAGCATTGGTATCATTTTAAATTTATATCCACAATTATACAACTCCACCATCTTTCATACATATCTTTTCAGTTCTGTCTGCTTTTGACATAACCAGAATTAAAATTCTGGTTTATCTGATCATTTCACGTCTTCCTCGGTCGTCCTCGTCCAACGTTACTGTTCGTTCTCGCCATGTCTGTTTTACATCACTTTTGTCATCCAATTGTTCTACATGACCAAACCATCTTAGTTTCCCTTTCATAATTAAAAACATTAAGGATTTTTCAATGGGAAGAATAAATAAAATTTACATATTCCATTAAGATAACAAAAAAAAAATCTCCATCTTCTTTAGGCTTCATAAGGTCAAAACCAAATATTTGCGAGTACCTACCCTTTTGTCAGTTACTTCGCATTTTGCTGACCAGGTACCATTTATAAGCAAGTTAAAAATATTGAATTGATTTATGAATATTTTTAATGTATAAAAATATATGGTTACCTTTCTACGGTTAAATAAAAAAAAATAGAATTCTAAACTTTAAATGGGACGCCTTTATTGTAATAATAATTATTTATAATTATTAGGCCCAGGTAATACTAAAATTGTTTTATTTGTAGGTACATCACCGTAAATTGGGTATTTGTACTATTTCCTGAATCATTCTAATTAGACCCATTTACCTCGAGGTAAACTTTAATTAACATCTTGTACACGAGAATCTCTAGAGACAAATATTAACAATATTTTAGGTAGGAATGTCGAAATCACAAATTATGGATTTCTGAAAATTCAGTCAACTTTTCATTAAATGTTAGTTAATAATTTTATACGACCACTTACCGACTTTTCTATGTCTACTGGTTTCGAGACGACCCACCTATTAGTCAGTTTACTAATTACACATGCAAATCCAACCACTTTTTAACGATAGTGTTAGCTACTCAAAGCATGTATCTTTTCAGCACGTTGGTTTTATATGGTCGGTAAGTGTTGACGTACAATTTTATTTTAAAACGTTTATATAATATTACGAAATGAATATTCATACTCGCAGGCAATGGTGGCAATAGCTGACTGTTACATCCTGAGAAATGCGGCCCTTCAGGCCTCGTGTAATCGGCCCTTCGGGCCTTGGTTGTTAAAGACCTCCTTATACCTGAGGCATCACGACATAACAGACTTGAGCGAAGTTATTATACCCATACAATAGAAACAATACGCGCCAGATGGTTTCCTAATATACCACTCCACAATAAAAAATAACAATGTAATCCTGTGTTTTGAGTTTTTTTTTTTTAAAAAGAAATAACCCGCTAAGCCTATTCTAGAGGCTTATTAACAGGTGGGAAAGAAAAGATATGTAAGAAAGTTCTAAATAATACACCACAACACCCAGACCAATTGAGAAAAATAAATTCTTGGATTTTTTCCTTGCTACTGGCGGGAATCGAACCCGCGACGCCAGTTTCACAGTTATCCGTTTAACCAACTGCGCTACGGCGATTGTCTTTTCAAATGTTTTCAAACTGGCTGGATCTTCTCCCTAGAAAACGATTTAGATTTAAATTTGTTGCACCTGAGAGGGAAAATTATTTTTAGGAGGGAATATGGAATTCTAGGTATTTACAGGGATTATAACCTGTCATTGGTTAACACACTTTGTAAAATTCAACACTTTGCATTTGTTAAAACGTCTACATTTCTACAACTCTTCCATCTGTTTAATTTTTAAACAAAAAAAAACACTATAATGTAATCCTACCTTCAAGCAGATATGAATTTATATTTGCACGGACTGTTTATACTTTCCACTTACTTCCAATGAATCACAAGCAATAAATGTGAATCAAAAAGAATTATGGGAACAATGGCCGCCTATTATTTCGTCCTATTTCCGTATTTTTCTCGCCCGTTTTTCCTGCATCGCTCGTTTGTTCCTGGAATCCGGATCTCTCGTTCCGGAAGACGGACAAAAAGGTGGCAAAACTGAATGCGGGAAGCAACGATCGGTTCTTTGATTGAATGGAAGACAAGGGACAATGGCAGAGGTGATTTTTTAATCGGAACAGTATTTGAAATTCAAGAAAAACAAAATTTGTTCTATTATTGAAAAGTCATTAAATTTACATAAATATACATTTAACGGAGATAGGGGATATTTCAGAGAAGATAAAATTTCACTCTTATACCTATGTCTGAACATCCATATTCATTCAAATCTTCCATTTGTCAATTTTTGTGAAATTAAGCAGCTGAAACATTTATTTTAACGGGAAATTGCATCAAAAATAGTTTTTAAACGAGAATTAACTTATGTTGATATAACGACAACGCTCATGTCTCTAAAAGAAATTAAAAAATTGAACTTTTGAATTGTTCATTTGTTCAACCAATCTACATTAAAATGCAGTGCGTCGGTAAATCTATTTAAAAAGTTCCAAAAACTATTTTTTTAATTTGAAAATAAAAAACATTTTATACCTTTTGGCAAAATATGCTATTTGCGTTGAAGTCCTGGTACAAGGATGAAAATAGCACGTTGATTTTCTTTTTCAGTGAGCTTATGGAATTGAGAAAACAAGAACGAAAGCACGCTGTCAAAATGAAAATTTTCAGGCGAATATGTTGTAAAACTATCTTAAATGATACACAGTGAAATATAGGTGAAGCGGTACAAATCATGTTGCATTTCTTCTCCTATTTTATTTTCTCCACATTGTGAAAGATAATTTTGATACAAGTTGAATTTACATATTTCTTATTTTGATTTAAATTAAATAAATTAATTTAATTATTAAAATTCTACAATAAATGTGATTTTTTTTAATAAAACTGAATTTTTTATTAAACCTTCTCTAGACTTTTAAGAGTGTAACTGCATACTGAACTTATAATAGTGCAGAGTGTTTCCGTATGCGGCGTGGGCGCTGGTGCTGTGCTTGAGGTCTCTATGCGTTTTGCGGGAAGTTGAACCAGTTTGATTTTGACGCGCGCAACACGCTGTGCCGTTTCGTGTTACTAGTGTTGATTTGCGACCAAAAAGGTGTTGTATGGTATGCTCAGAGAATAATAAAAAAAACAGTCAAACGTAGAAAACAAGACAATATCCATATCATGCAAGGGATACATAACAATCTCCTCGGTATCAGCTCAGCTTTTAAGTGGACTCGACCTTGGATGCCATTCGACTTGGAGGATCATGGAGCTTGCAGAAACATACGAGATGAAGAATAATCTCGCCTTGAGATACACAGAACTTGCCGTAGGACAGACTTTACCAGGGAGTCGGAGACAATTTCTCACTTCCTCATCCAGCGGAACGTTACCCAAAAGATCATTGCTACGATGACCAAATTTTGCCTGGGACAGCGCAAGAAGAATAGAAAATCTTCACTGATAGCAGTATCTTGAACGACAAAGTAGATGCAGCATTTGTATCTTTTGATGGCTTGAGAGACTTGCCGTCGAGAAAGTGGAAACTCAAGGATTTCTGCTCTGGGTTTCAGGCGGGACCTATAGCAATCAGAACAGCTCTGATCTATGTTTCGAATAAACCAACGAACATGTGGTAACAAACAACGATCTTAGCAGACTGCAAATCTGGCGTCCATTAAGAAAATAGTTTAGGGCATACAACACACGACCAAATCGCGCGATGTCTGGCGAATCGAATTGGCTCGCGTCATGTCGCGCGCGAAGATCAAACTGGTTTGACTTCCCCGCAAACCGTATCTGGCCCGCACCCCAAACGTAATCACTCTTCACTGGCTATGCATTTATACAATAAAATAAATAATTCATAATTAAATTTCAATTATAACTGAGAGATAATTAAAATAAAAATCTAATAATCACTGATGTGCGTCATCATAAATAAATAAAATAAAATATATAAAATGTATTTATTATAACATATCAAAACTGGAATCTTTCCATCACTTTAGAAAACTGCTCATATCTCTTCTCATATCTTCAAAAAGGGTGACAAAAAAGACGTAAAAAAATATAAACCAATTGCCAAACTATTTTGCCTTAGTTAAATTTCGATAAGTCGCTTCGACATGTTATTTTCTTGTTTTCAAAAATTAATTTTACCAGAACAACATGGGTTCTTTTATGGTAAAAAGTTATGGACGGTCATAGTTTACAACAATAATGACTTTTACTTCAGTAAAAGTAGATGCTGATCCGATAAATACGCAAATAAAATAAAAAAATCTTTTTCACATACTAAATCGACAATTATTTATCAGAAAGTGTTTTTAACTACATGAGATCTTGGCATCACACTAGATTTCAAACTTAAATACGATCATCATATCGACGATGTAACAAACAATCTTCCAAAACTTGCTGATTCATTCTACGAGTATCAAAACCATTCAAAGGCCCAGTTGTTGCAATTATTCTATAAATCTTGGGTCTGGAGCAAATAAGAGTTTAATTCTTTAATATGGTCTCCTAACTACGATATCCATAAAAAGCAAATTGAATACGTGCAACGTAAATTTTTAAGAATATAGAAATAATTAAATTCATACTTTAGATAATTGACAATTGATAGACTGTAATAGTTTCATATTTTTAGCTAGTAATTCAGGAGAACTTTAGCTTTATTTATCGTTTTTTTATAAAATTTTATCCGATCAGGTGGATGCTCAAAATAATTCATCTTAAATTAACATCAATGTTATAAATCGCTCTCCTCTTAAGAAGAAGACTTTATTTAGCTGAAGGAAATTACAGAACCAACAATGATTTCTTTTCACCAACGCCAAGAATGCTAAGGCTATATAATGAAGTGTTCAAAGACAGCTCGGTTGACGTATTCCCAAAGCAAAGAGAGTTATACAAAAGAGAAATAATTAGCTCACCCTCTGAAAGATGAAACTTACCGACAGCGTTATAATATCTTTTCTCCTATCTCTCTGAGATAATAACTATTTCTTTGTAATGTTTATATTTTTATATTATTATGTTGTTAACAATACGTAAGTTTCGTTGTTTTGATAATACTTTTTATAAATTATTTTAATAAACTGTTTTTATACTGGTTTATAAAACAATTCATAAGGGATTATAACAATCCATAATGGTTAACTACGAGTACATACGTATTTTTATTATTATAACTATGAGGGTTTTGGTATGAAAACGAATCCCCACGCGGGTGTGGGGCAAGAAATAGCGGGGACGAAGCCCTAGGGCTTCTACAGTATAGTGGACAGTATTTAAAATGTAATATAATAAGTTAATATCCTCGATAAACGGTTTGCAGTGTCAATAGTTTATAACCCCAATGAATGAAATGGATTAGGAATGGATGTCACTAACCTGGTTCGTTCTTGATGAAATTGCGGTGGTCCGACTGGTCAATTGCGAGCGGCTCCAACACTAGGACAGGACCCCGATCTGGAGCTGAACACTGGTCGTTGGTGGAAACAATGTCTATGATGCGGCACACGTTCAGAAAAATAATATATACGACACGAGGTCTTGCTGTGGCAGGTTATCAAAGTACACTGAAGGTGGGAAGTAAACAGTTGTAGGTAAAAACGATGTTAATATGTGACAATATTTTAACAATACATACCCACATAATTTGCAACCAGGTTTATTTAATAAACCACGGATTGGTTTAAATAAAAAAAAATGCATTTTTATGATTTATGAAAGAATTACAAGTTTTCAACCATTATCCGTTCATCGTTAATAACCGTGTTTAAGCATGAGAAACAAGCATTATTATAAAAGCGACTGGCTTTACTAAGTCCCGGAGTCCATTAAACCATCTAAAGTTTTATCTAAAATGACAATTTTAGATTAAGATTTGAAATTGTTTGTGAACGCTTTTTGCAAAAGTCTACAGTGACAATTTTAATCGTGTAAAAGCAATTACATCAATACGGTATAGCTGTATAACCATTTGTTTATTGTCAATAATTGTACGTTTGGACAAACTAACTTGATCATATTGTGATTTTCACGTAATAAACATGTAAATAACACATAATTATCATGCGACTATTGTTTCCAGTGTGATTCAAACAATCAATCGTGAATACATAATTTTTAGAGCCGAAATCAACCTACAAATCGGTCATGTGGCATTCGAAATATTTATTACTCGATATTTTATGTTTTATTCATCATATTGCACCCAGTAGAAATGAACATGCAATATGCAAATATTTGTTGATTTGATATGCAAATTTGCTATGCGCTGAAATTTGATTTTTTCAATAATTGAACCGTTGAAAAGATTTTTATAAGTAGAATAAGGATATTTTGTGAGCATTATTTATTTATCGATATGTGTTTAAAAATAACAGCACAAATATTGCTTTTTGATGAATATAAATAGATAAAAATAAGTTCCCAAAAATGTTTTTCGTTATGAAACTTATTACATTGTTATATAAAAACGTGAGCTGGAAATTTAAGTGATGGTTGGTGTTGTTGCAATGTTGTGATATTGAAGAGCCCAAGGTACTAATTTATGATATTCCCAAGAATTGAACTCGGGACCATAAGTATGGTAGGCGAATGCGCCAATGTCTACACTGCAAGGTGCACTTATTCCCATTCGATTTCATTTTCCAGGATTTATCCCCAAGAATTGCTGTTGAGATAGGACTATACAATAAACAAATAAAAAGTTGTAATATACAATTCTTAATACTTTGAAATAATTTAAACATATAAAAACGATATAAAATATAATATGAAAATGAAATATAAAAATAATATGATTGAGAAGTGTCGTGAGTTCATTGAGCCAATGTTACTGTGTTTAATTGACTACACAAAGGCCTTTGTCTGTGTATGTTGGCAACGTATGTTTAAGATCATTCTAGAGATGGGTGTACCACGGCATCTCACATTACTGGGGAAAAATTCATACATGGATGGGTCAGCAAAAGTAAGGATGGAGAATACACTGTCAGCTCCATTTAAAATAGAAAGAGGTGTGCGTCAAGGTTGCATCTTGTCGCCAAAAGGATTCAACTTTTACCATGAATAAATTATGAGAAGAGCGCTGGATGGGTGGAATGGTGGTGTCAAAGTGGGAGGTCAACTAATATCATATCTGAGATATACAGACGACACGACACTGATTGCCAAAGATGAAACCGAGCTAGCAGAAGCCTTCAGACGAATAGAGTTGGAGAGTGAGGCTCTGGGTCTGAAAATAAATAAAAGTAAGACAAAGCTAATGATTGTAGACAGAGCTGGCAGTCTCTTGAGGACAAGACAGATGCAAGACCTTTAACTGATAGATGACTTTGTGTACCTCGGCATGCTTATCTCCAACAATGGCAGTTGAAGACCTGAGATTGGTTGCTGGATTCAAATGGCCAAAAAAACAATGAACCGTTTGGAGAAGATTTGGCGAGATCGAGGTATAAAATGAACACAAAAAAGCGGTTGATGTAAGCCCTGATATTCCCCGTTTTCCTATATGGGACTGAAACGTGGACAATGCGTACCTACGAGAGGAAAAGGATCGATGCATTCGAGATGTGGTGTTGGAGAAGGCTGCTGCGAGTGCCTTGGATAGTCAGAAGGACGAATGCATCGATACTGGAAGAGCTCCATATTACAACTCGTATATCAGTGGTGTGTTTGAGAAAGATACTGCCTTTCTTTGGACATATTGCTAGATGTGAGCCAGACAATCTAGAAAAAGCAATAATGTCTGGCCGAGTTAAAGGTAGGAGAAACCGGGATAGAATCCCATATAGATGGACTGACCAAATAAAAGTGGCTACGGGGCTAAAATTTGATGAGTCCGTACGTCGGGCTGAGGACAGACTGGAGTGGAACAGACTAATCAGAAGTGTTCATGGTGATCACGATCCTTAGCATTGAGGGACCGACTTGGAATAAGTATCTTAAAAGTAAAATACACTGCAAAAGAGATGTAAGCCATTTAAGAAAAGGGAATTTGAAAGTCAAGACATTTACAGGGCTTGTGAACTGTCATTGACTGGTTTAATTAGCAACTTTACTTTTGCGTAACATTTATCATTCTGCATTTGTTTCAACAAGACTTTTTCATCTGTTGATTTTTGTAAAGTGTTGAAACCTTTATCGATTCGGGTGAGATTCATCTGATTCAATTATTTTACTGACATACCAGTTAACATCTGACAATTTTTTAAAAATTTTATACGTCTTGAACCTGTTAATAATAACCAATTAATATTACTTTTGTAAATACGTAATATATAGCTCGTATAGCTTGTAAACTTCCATTACCAGTTGGTTTTCAAGTAATTATTTTACTTCGTTCAATTAATAAAATTGCCCTTCTCTACAAGGTTTTCTTTAAAAAAAATGTTTTTTATAAGTAGGTGTTATAATATTAATTTCTCTGCTAATGTAATTTCCGACGCTAAATTTAGGCCGAACCACTCATGTGGGTGTACCTCGACACCATCTAGGATCACAGGTGACAAAATTCAGAGTACGACAGAGAAATAGAGATACAGATCCTGGCAACATTCTTTATACAATACGTATATCCTTCAGCGCTAGCTGCCACCCTTAGCCTCCTCTGTAAAGGAGGCTTTGCGATCAAGGCGTATTATGTACAAGGATTTGCAACTGCACGGAAGCGGAAATACGAAAGATGTTATTTATTTTATTACAATATTTGTTTCCTTGCTTTGATTATGTGTCAACTTATAACTTTATTTTACGTACTTTATCCGTGTAAGATATAATTCAGGCTAACAGGCTATATGAAACGACAACTGTGGTATGGTACAACATAAGGTTAAACAAATATTCATTCAAATTATGTATGTTACCAAGAAAATTGAGCTGAATAAATGAACTAATTATACAAACAAACCATCACGCTGTTTAATCGTGAGAGAAGACAGAGATAATAGAACGTCATATCATACCCCACTTCTTCCACATTCATACATCTTCTCATGCACGCACGTCGATTATTCCTACTCTTTACACGTTGATCTAAAAGAATGTGTTGGATTTGACCGTGCATCTCTTTCTCGGTCTTTCTCGTTTTCTGCATCAACCGTTCTTTTACTGTACATTTCATGTCCAAACCAACACTGTATCCCTTTTTTGATTTTATTGATAATGCTTGTCTCAGCCTAACTAACAAAAATTTCTCTTTAAAAGAAAAGTTAACGTTAATATTATTAACCTACATATTTTTTCGCTCTTTGAAACTAGTTTGAAATAGTGTGAAAGGGAATAAATAAAAGTCCACGTGACCACTAACTGGATTGAAGCTAAATCTTGACTTGACTGATTTCTGACCCTGCCAAGAATCGAAAATCTTTTTTATTTTTTTCCCTGAATGATCGGATAAACAAGCGTACAGCTCACAAGTTCCACATACAAAAGAAACAAAATATTTTGCAATAGGGATGGAAACACACCCAAATTAAGAGTCAAAGACATTTTAGGAATAAATGAAAATCAAAAGAATCCATTTTTTTTTTTTTCAACGTTTTAAATTGAATCATCAGTTATTGATTATAATATTTGAGTTTGTCCAAATGTTTGAAGACAAAGAATGGATTTCACCCCCTCGGGAAATCCCCCCTTAAAGAAGACAATATGGAAGACAAAGCATTAAAGGGGCTAATGACCTGTCATTGGCTGGTTTAAATACGGATGTTCAAACAAAGGGAAAATGGTGAATATTACACTGTGGGTAGAGTGGCCACTTAGACAAACCAATGACAGATCGTAAGCCCTGTAAATGCATAAACGTCCATATTCCCTTCATTAAGGTATTCTGTGTCCCTGTTGTAATTTGTCACTATTAACAGCTCCCCAGGGAGTTGAATCCAGTCCTTGTCTACAAAAATTAGGACAAACTCAAAATATTATATTTTAAGTACTTACATGTTTCCTTCTTTGCACGCCTGTTGGAATGCACTTTATTAAATTTTGAATATTTATAAATGTCGAGTAACATTAATCCGAAAATTACATATTTTTTTAGTTTTAAACGCATAAAATCACCACCATTTCCAGAAAACCAAAAAATTAACCACACAAAAAATTGTTTACAATTCGGAGACAAAGCTCACCCTTTTTTAGTAAAGAACGGCGATTTTCGGTACATTGGTATAAAGTTCCGAGGTCAACTGATTTCGTATCAGATATCCGAAACTCGTCAAATGATCGACTGATGATTACTGTCTCTTTTCATCTTATTAAAATTATATGTTTGTCTTGCTCGGTAATCTAATTAGATTACACCTCGTTCTCTCAAATGCATGTTTTATATATTTGTCTCAGAGTACTCGACATTTTGTCGTTTTCGGAGATCATGATGGACAAAATATTTAATTTAAAATTATCTAATAAACCTAAAAAGTTATTTAAAGTTTTTTTTGGGAGTCATTTTTTAAAAATTATTTGTCAATTGCATACATTATTCGTAAATTAAATTCCACATTAAGAAGCTTTATTCTAAACTCGCTAAATACTGAATTATTTGATGTTTTCTACCCATCCTTGCATACAGCGCGGAGACTATGACAGACTAAGCAATCTTTTCATAAATTGCAAGGTGGACAGAGATGTATGGAACGCGTTATGCTTGGAAAAACATTAAGAGATAAAAAGATAAACCATTGTATCCGCAGTCACACCAAAGTGAAACGTGGAGGAAACGAAAGGTTAAATTGAAATGGAAATGGAAATGGGCGGACCATGTCGCTCGAATGTCTGGTGGTAGCTGGACAATGCGTGCTCTCGAGTGCAGACGGAGAAATACGAGGCTATAAGGACGCCCATCAATGAGATGGTCGGACAATATTTAGAGGTTCATCGGTAGACAGTAAATGCAAACGTAGCAGAACCTGTAAGAGTTGTGGAGACAAAGGGAGGGGGGTGCAGGGGACCAACATATGCTGATTTTGATGATGATCATAATTGGTAAAAGGTACATAAAGGCAGGGACTATATAATTTAGTAAAGAAAAAATATTTACTCCACAAATATTTCACGTTGATATTGCCGAAACCGAACACAAAACATCATATAATAATATCATACCGAGTAATTGGATGAGGTGGAGCATTTAAAAAATATATCAACCCTTTGATCTTCTTTTTCTTCTAGTGCCTTGCCGGGTCTCCCCGACGTTAGCTATCACTACAGCGAAAGCATATTTATCTGTCCTGTGCTAATTTAACATTTTTCATTCAGGACCACTGCTTATTGATGTACTCGCCGTAGTGATTCCTGAAAAAAGATGACCAGAATGGTTTCCCGTTGCCTTATTTGGTAAATTTTCTGTCGGAGTTACCTTCTTTTAGCTGGTTGGTTTTGGTTTTGAGGCGCCAAAAACTCGCTGTTCATCTTCTCGTTATCTGCTGTGATCACACCGTTATGAGTGTGATCCCCATTGCTCAGGGTTTGCGACGTGGACGCTAACGAATTGTAATAGTCAGTAGCCGGTGGAATGCAACTGGGCGTTCGCAGCATTTTAAAGAACCACATCCTCCAGCAAGATGTGACTCACTGCGACCAACAGTTTGAATCCTTTGATGACAGTACAAAAACGTATAATTAAAATTATGCTAAAAAGGATAAAACATATCCCTTCATCCAATTACTACACGAAGCGAAATGAATGGAAGACTTACACATATTCTCCAATATCTAAAATGTGTTGGAAACCATCAGCACCTGTTCCTTCAAAACCCAAACAAGTGTTGGAGATTCCATTTTGCAAATCAACACTAGAAATAAGGCATGCAAATGTCCTTGCCCCTAAACTGTATAGCTCCTACTTTAAAGACACAACGCAAAATATATGAATTTATAAACTGGTCGATGTTTTATATTCTTATTTTATTAATTAATATTAATAATATTTAAAACCTTCAAACATTTTAATAAATGTTATTTAATATTTGTATATAACCACTTACCGACTTTTTTATGTCTACCGGTTTCGAAACGTACCCGTCTCTTCGTCTGACATTTTAATATTAGTGTTAATAAACACATAAGGTGTCTTCACAATAATAATTTCTCTGAATTCGCAAATCAACTAATCAATTTAAATCACGACTTAAATAAAAATACAGAAGTTAAAATCTTTCATACAAACAATAAAGGGTTAAAAGTAAATAATATGGAAATATTTTACATCAGGAAAGTTAAAAAAAATAATGTTCCTTTGATCAATAATCAAACAAACTTTTAATATAGTCCTTTGTACGATGTTCCACTGTAATGGTCACCCTATTTAACCTATTAAGCTAGGGTTTCCTAGGACAGCGGTGCCCGTATCTTAACGGCCGTAGTGAACGGTGATGCGGTGGAAAGCCGTCGTAGAGGTGACTAGAGAGTGGTTTTATTTTTTAACGGTGTTATCAACACCATTTTTATAGAATACCACTCTCTAGTCACCGTTACGACGGCTGTCAACCGCGTTAATGTTCACTACGGCCGTTAAAATACGGGCACCGCTGTCCTAGGAAACCCCAGCTTTAAGCTTATCCCCCCCCCTCCATCCCCTCTTCTTTATTCATTAATTCTCAAACAACAGAAGATTTTCATAATTTAATCAGTGCATGTTTGTCTTTATCAGTGCATGTGCTTATTAAAATGCATGTCGTGTTGGTTTTATATTTTTGTGCAAAAAATATGGTGAAGGTGTATAGTGGGTTTTGCATGTTGGTTTGCATGTTGGTTTAATTGGTGTCCTAACAAAGTTACGGGTACGTCTTGAAACTAGTAGACATAGAAAAGTCGGTAAGTGGTTACATACAAATATTTAATAACATTTATTAATTAATTATAAACCATAATTTCAAATTTTTTTACTATTCATCCCCCTTTTTTGTTTATTTTATTTTCCACTAACAAGCATTTATAAAAAATTATAAATGAAACTCGCAATTTTTTTCTTTATGTTTTGAAAAAAAATTATTTGTATGGCCCTTTTGAGCGCCCTTGAGGTGATTTTCACTAAAATTACTCTAAATGAATTATCCACATTAATAATAATAATGCAACCAGACCATAGATTTCATAATGTATTCTAGATTTAATATACCCACGCACTGGTAATGCTTATCTGGGATTTTTAAAGTTTTCATAAATAAAGTGATATACGAATATGAACCGGATTTTGGTTCCGAGGTGGTATTGTGAACTCACGGACCAAAGGTCCCAAGTTCAAATCCCACTTTACCACAACTCGATTCCATTTTTCCAGCGGAAATTTTTTTAAGACTTTAAGGAAACGGTCTAAAAATTAAACATCTGAGTAAATAAAAAGAACTTAAATATTTATTTCTCTTAGAAAATTAATAAACATGTTTATTATAAAATTAAAAGTGTCCAAAATGTAAACATTTTTTGTTAAAATAAAAAAATAAAAAAAATATAAATAGTAAATGTGCAAACGACTAGGTATACTACGAGACATACTTATCTCTATCGATTTTCTATGTCAGAATTTTATCAGAGAGTACCCACCAATTCAAAAATACTTGCCCAGGGATCTGGTCGTACGATTATATAACACATTAAATTTTATTACGGTTTATTCCACCTGGATACGAGAAAAAACCAGTATAAATTATAAAGCACAAAAACATTAACCCTTGAAATTTCTGATCCAAAGCAAAATGTTACAAATTCATCTTACGATATAACATTCAATACTACCTCACTCCAACGTTGTTTGACAAGAATACATTATACCCCGCTGGTAACACTGAATCCTGAAAGACTGAAATAATATTATAAGTAAAGGCACTTGTTGAATTTTAGTTCAGGCTCTTGTCCCGGAGATTTCATTTAAAGGGGGGAACGGAAGGTAGAATTAATTATGTTGTCAGAAACAGCGAATAAAGCCTACCATAAGGGTTGTTAGTATATCGGTATCCCAAATAATAGAGCTTGGTCGAACTTTCACACGACGGCGGTGTTACGTGATATTCTATTTCAAAACCGATTCATAAGCCAATTTTGGGGTGGTTTTGTATTCCAATATTTATTTATAATTCGTCAAACTTTACCTTAAAAAATAAGAAGGACCAAAATAATCTGATTACTTTCGAAATGAGACCTCTCAGGCGGTTTTTTTTTCCATTTTTAGTCTTCATTAAAAAAAATACTTTTGTTGAATTACAATGAAAATTAAACAAATATTGTCCCAAAATACTTTGAACTTATAGCTAATTTAAGGGTGCTCAGATATGAGTGATAACAATTGTAACAAGAGATTAAAGACACTTATTAAAAAGAATAAAAAAGAACGAGGCTGAAAAAAACAGTAAAATTATGTAAAAATGTCTTATGATGTTTTTAGGAAGAATAAATGGTGGGTGCTCATAAATGCATCAAAAACAAGAGAAAACATATTTTTTAAAAAACATAATAATCCATAAATATTAATTTAACTCTTAAAAAATAAACATTTTTCTATTAAAATAAAAAGCGCATGGGGAAAAAAAACATATTTTATTTCTGTAGTAAAAGTATATACAATAGACGTGGTGTACAAATGTCGAGATCCGTACAATTATATAAGCCTGTCATAAGCGATATCTATAAACACAAAAAAAGGACTTCTGCGTTGGTTTAGACGTGAATAGAAAATGGACGATGAAAGAAAGGTTAAAAAGATTAACAATGCGAATATTCATGTATGCAGAAAATGAGGAAGACCGAGAAAGACATGACATGACCAAATCTAACAAAAAATTCATTACGGACTTGTCAAAGGCCAGAATAATCGGCGTGCAAGCATGAGAAGATTAATTAATGTAGAGGAAGCAGGGTCTGTAAGCAAACCCAACAAAATGTAAACACTCGTTCAGCAACACAAATTAACTGTATTGTCCCATTTGTATCAACCGCTTTTGGTAAAAAGCAATACAATGCAATTGCTCCAAACATATTTCATGATTTATTTCCAAATATAAAAGACTCAAAATGTAAAACAAATTTTAAAATAAAAAAACAGCACATATAAATAGTGTAGCGAGAGATTTTTTTGAAAAATATATGTAAATCGAAAAACGTAGTACTTTATATAATTGGTAGACATATTATTTATATTTGTATGTATTTTATTGCTTTATATTTGTTTTATTATATATTATACTATATTATTTATGTTTAAGTAACATGTATTCTTGGCACATATACATATATACTTTATATTTGTAAAATAATGATTTTTAATTTCTCACATTTGATTAGCTAGGCATTTATAATTAAGTAGTTTTAGTTTTTCTTTTTTATGTTATTGTTTTATTAGTATACAACTACTTATGCTCTAAAGATAGAAAATCTCCATCTTAGAACAGGCTGTGCCATGTTAGATGGAGACTATCATAAAATATTTATAAAGATTCCCTGTTATTAAGTATGTATATTATTTTTTTACAATAAATTTATAAATAAATAAAATAAAATAAAGACGGAGTGTTACGGCATTAAACCTCCTTTATCTACCTCTGCGGGGATACGGCATGATGTTTTTTTTTGTTGTTATGTATATTATTTGTTATTTTTCGTATTTGAGTGGATAAGTTATATGATCGTGAAAAGGAACCGGATCCCTGGATGAGCGTTATTGACTCAATGACTACTCCCAGATACAGATCCTGAAAAAGGAAATCGAGTAAAAAAACGTCCATCTTGTAGTGTAGTGATTGACATGTTCACCCTATGTTAGTGGTTTGCGGTATAATTTATAGCAGGATGGAAATGGAATATTGATTTTAAAGGTGACTTTATGCTGTTATAATTCGATTGACTTATCACCTAACCATGTATGTAAGATACGAAGCAATTGAAGTACCAACGCAGTACTTTAAATATGATTCAGAATTTCCTTTTCTATTTAGGGTTCCAGACTTTGAAATGAGCTTTCTTTTCATTATATATACATGTATACAACATTATATAGAATTTTTCCAAATTTTTGTTGATAATAAACTGGATTTCACCACCGAGGAAGTAATTAAGATTAACGAATTACAACAGGGATTGCGAACATTTTAGAGAAGGGAATATGGATATCTAAGCATTTACTGGGCTTGTTCTGCATCCCTGTTGTAATTTGTGAATTGTAATGACTCCGAAGGGGGCAGTCTTTTATATATTTGGACAAACTTAAAATATGTAAAATAGAGAAAAAAATGTCGAACACTCTTCTAGTGCCACGGAAGACCTTTTGACTACGGTCAACAGGCCGGCTTCTACTGAAGAGTTTTAAGTGGTTTCCACTCCACATAAGCAAATGTTGAGAAGTTCCCGATTGGTCCACTTTAATTCATCATTCCTGATCCCAGAATTAAAGATAAATTAAAAGAAATTTTATTGCAGAAAAATATTTTTTTTTATAAATATTAACTTGTATATTAAAAGCAAGGTAAAAAATAATGTAACTCCTACAATTTATTTTTTTTAAAAACTATAAATAATTTTTAAAAACCATCTGGTCTAAGAAGATGATAAAATAATAGAAATTTTATTTCAGGCGTTGCCTAGTATGTGAAATAATTTGATCGGATAAATCGTTTTACAACAATAAAGGTTTCAGCTCTTGAACTTCACTAAAATCAGCCGATGGAAGAATCGAAGAAATATTTATATTTAAACAGAGGCAAAATGGTAAATGTTACACAGTGTGTAAAGTAACCACTAAAACTAACCAGTGACAGGTCATCAGATCTGTGAATGCTTAGACTTCCATATTCCCTTCTCGTATTGTTCTCAATCCCTATTTTAATTTGTAAATAAAAATTTATTGTTAAAAAATTGCTTTAAAAAAATGACGTAGGGTTCTTCCAGTTAATTATGCATCTCTATTTCTACGCCTGAAGTGATTAGATTGAAAGCGTGTGCAGGTAAACAAAGTTTTCCAGGATTTCACACAATCCCTCCCATCTCCAGCATTATCCTATTATTTAGTGGCTGGAATGAAATTTATCACTAACTGTTTTGTGTACACAACACTAGAGATTCAAGTTGGATTATTTCCATATTATGATTACATGAACCTGTCAACATATCATTGCGTAATTCACTAGAAAAGAAACAGATAATAATTATTTACCTAGATAGGGTTTGAATGAAAACACAATTGACGCGTTCAAATAAATAAATGTGATAAGCAAAATATTTTGTTAAAAAATGAAGTAAAAAATATCACAATTAAAAATAATAATCATGCTAAAAATTAGACAATGTCATTTTATTAACACAGTGACACAGCGATGAAGAACATTTTTGAGAAGAGAAAATGAAAGTCTAGGCATCCATAGGACTTATGACCTGTTATAAGTTGGTTTAAGTGGCCACGTTACACACTGTGTAACATTCACCATTCTGCCCATATTCAAACATCTATATTCCTTCAATTATTTCATCTGTTGACGTTTCGATACATCCTACATACAACTGTGTAACTGCCTCTTCTAAGGTTATACGACTGTTGCAGTTTTGAAATCTACACCTTTGAAACTTCAATATCAAATATTAAAAAAATATAAAAAATCGTTTGAACATGTTTTTTTTATATAAATGTTTAACTGCATATATCTAAAACAAAGTCCAAAGAATAATGAAGTATGTGCCAGCTACATACTATTACGCGGGGTAATGCGGCACTATGGGGCGACGGAGATATGCCCGTCGCTCAGTTCTACCTCGGACAGCGAGAGAATGCGCACAGGTTCCGTCGAAAATTAAAAAAAAAAAAAAAAACACAGGTATACTTATCAAAATAATGAAAATGATTAAATATTGATGTTGTGACACCGATGCATAAACAAATAAAATACTGTATTTCATTACGATTTTTTGGTAAAAGCTGTGTAAGTGAACATTTTAGGGGAAGATATCAAATGAAGAACAGAGTAAAACTATGTAACTAGGCAGATACTAGTGAAACATTTATCAGCGAAGCCTATATCAGCGACTTACAGTATTGATGACAGGTTACGTAGCAAAGTATAAGTGTGTATGTGTGATAAAACAAAAACTAGTGATCGCAGAAAGAATATTTATTTTTTATCTTATTAAATAATTCAATTAAAAGCTTGATGCCAAATTTTTTAAGAACAGCGAAATATCACGAGTTGATTTTAAAAAAAAAAAAAAACGCTCTCCTGTAAAATTTACTTTTTTCAGTTACACAGTTGTACGTGGGATGTGTCGGTTCGTGAAGTAAAAGAGCTGAAACCTGTATTGTTGCGGGTGAGATTTATATGATGGAATTATTTCACCTACATACTAGGCAACGCCTGAAAACAGTTTTTAATTTATTTATTTCTTTTTAGACCAAGTGGGTTTATGTTGCATTATGTTAATATAAACAGACCCCAAGGAGGTTTAATCCAGTCCTTGTCTACAAAAATTTGAAAAAAATTGGACAAACTCAAAACATTGTTGAATGGTATTTTAGTTTCGGTTTTCATTAAAATTATGTTAATAGTCCAATGTTCATAGTAAGTCATTGTAGAATAATATTGAAATGAATTAAATCTTCTTATTTTATTTCAATTTTTCATTAATAAACCCCTACGGGTTACATTCATTTAACAAAATACTTTTACTTTTAAAATTCACATTTTACTGTTTATAATAATATTTTTAACACCTTTTGTAAAGGTTCTCTGAGTCTTATATTTAGTTTTGTCTGGTAGTTTAGTGTATAATCTCAGTCTATGGTTTATTAGTCTCGATTGTCCTTTTCTCGTTTTAAAAGGTTGAATATGATATTTTTCTGATATTCTCGTATTGTGTTCATGTTTACTTCAGTTTTTTTCAAGTTTTGTTTCTTCGTCTACAATTACATCAGTGGCTAATTTATGAATAAATTTTAAGGATTCTAGTTTAAAGAGTTCCGTTACATTTAATTGTTTAGTTTGTTTAAAAAGTTCTTTAGTTGCTGTTAGATAAGATAAGTCATATACTTAAATATTTTATTTTGCTGTCTTAATAGTCCGTTTACTTCATTTTGATTTCCTGTTACCCATAGTAGTTTAGCATAGCAATAGTAGCATGGACCATATTTTAGTTTTTACATAGGCTTCATGCATTAGTTTTTTTTTTCCTTTATTGGAACAAAGTTCTTGATTTTTAAAAAAAGACTCGATAATATCGCCACTTTGTTAATCAATTTATCGATATGAATTGTCCATGTCAATTGTCTATCTATTATTAGTCCTAAATATTTAACATGTTCAATTTTAATTAGTCTTTCATTACTTATGTAAGCATCTACTTTGATAATTTTTTTTCTAGATTCAAAATGGATAATATTGCATTTTTTACATTAAGTGGAAGTTTGTGTTTGTCCATTTAGTCAACATAGTAAAGTCTTTGTTTATGTCATTGTTTGTTAATACGTCTGTTTGATTTTTATAGAATAGTTTAATGTCGTCGGCATACAAAATAATTTTTCCTTTAAAATTATACAGTGATGGGTCATTAATATATAAAATATGTAATAGTGGACCCATAATAAATCCTTGTGGGTTTCCAAAATTTACTGTATGTATTTTACTTTTTTTTTCATTAACTAAAATATACTGCTTCTGATTTGTTAAGTATGATTTTACTAATTTGCATTCTTTTAATTTTACTCCTATGTTATTTAATGTTTGTTATCATGGTCTCAATGTGAACCGTATCAAAACTTTTTTTAAAATCTTATATTACGACTGTGGTTGGAATTCTAGCATCCATATTTGTTTGAATATAATTAATTAAATTTACTTGGGCGGTTCCGGTTCCTTTTTTTTCATGAAAACTACGTTGGTGTAAGTATATTATATGGAGATATTTATATGACCCATTAATCGTTTATGAATATATTTTTCTACGATTTAATTAAATACAGTTAAATTTGCTATAGTTCTATTGTAACTAGGTTCCGTTCGATCTCCACCTTTAAATAAAGGAGTTATTCTTGCAGTTTTAAATTATTCCGGGTAGATTCCTAATTTTATATGCATTTCAATTAATTTTGATATATTTATAATAGTAGTTAAATCAAGTTTGTATTGTTAGTATTAATAGTAAAACATTTTGCGTCCCTCCCTCCGTCAAGGGTGCCATGAGTAAAAAAAGGGTTTTAGGATAATGTATGATATTTAATAGAATTCAAAATGTTGTACTCAGAGCCAAACTGCCAAAACTAAAGTGTCCATTGAAACTGTATACGAGTGCATGATGCTACTCAATTTTTAGTCGTAGCATATTCATTAAGTGTAAAAATTAACAATTGAATTATTGTTTTAATTGTTTTTTATTGAATGTGTATTAAAATTATATTGAAAATATAATAATAATTATCAGCGCGCGTGCGTGAGAAAATGTATAAATGTAGAGGAAGCGAGATCTGTATGCAAAGATATAGTGATTTGGCGGTCTATCCTTTCTGCCTACCCTTACGGGGAAACGGCGTGATGGTTTTTTTGTTTGTTTGTTTTTGTTTGAAAACATTGTTTTATAATTTTCTCTGCCTCGTGGGGTTACATTGAAAACATTACAGAATATCCAATTCATTTTCAATACATTACAAAATATACACATCAGATTTATTAAATCATCATCGTTCCCTTTACACACCTAATGGTGCATAGGGCACTAAGTTGGTACACCAATCGCAACGTATCTTGATTATTTTTGTTATATGAAGGTAAGATGATCAGTCTTACGCTTTAGGTACCAGTCCAGGGACTATGAAAAATTCTAGTGTGAAAACACCCATTTAAATAAATATTTCACATGAACCCATGTCAGAATTCAAACCCGAGCCTAACGCGCTGACCATTGCACCACAACGCCGATTTATTAAATAGAAAAAAGAATAAATAATTCATGTAAACTGAATATACATATGGCAATTTGAAAATTGACTTCCTATGAGATATCCCATCTGTCATGAAATATATCGACATCCGAGGCGATACGATTGACAAACACGATTGATCGATTAACTGTAGTGTAATGGTCAGCGCGTTTGCCTACCTAGCAAGAGGTCTCGGGCTCGATTCCCGGCATGGTTGATATGAATAGATTTTTTCTAAAGTTTTCACACCAGAATATTTCATAGTCCCTGGACTGGTACCTGAAGCGTAAGACTTATCATATTATCTTCATAAAAAAAATGATCAAGATACGCTGCGATTGGTGTACCAATGCAGTGCCCTATTCACCATTATGTTCGAGAAGGGAATGATAATGATGATAACATCAACAAAAAAAGTTGTGAAGAGGGGTACGAAATTACTTCATTTTAGTAATATTTTTTTATTTCTCACTTTTTAGTTATATGATCATTAAATCCTTCTTGGTTTACTCTGAAATATTTTATTTCTTAATGTGCTATTTTTTTTTTTTTCTGATAATTTATTCTTTGTAATGATTACATGAATGCTTGAGTTTTGTACAATTTTTATTTTTACTAAAAATATTTTTAACAAAAAAAACAAAACAAACCATTACGAGATTGAACGCCACATTGCTCTATCTTTGCATACAGATCTCACTTCCTCTACATTCATACATCTTCTCATGCACGCGCGCCGATTTATCCGACTTTTGACATGTCCACCTTCAAGTATTCGTTGGATTTGGTAATGCCATGTCTTCCTCAACGCTTTCCTGGATGCCGCTCAAGATCTCCGTATTGAATTGTCAGATATTAAACCCAATTCTAGTGTTATTTTTTCATACATAATTCCTCTGTACGTGTGATTTCACCGAACTCCTCCTAAACGGCTTAACCGTAAATACGTGTGGTTTTTACACAAATATAGATCTGTGCGCTGTGCGTGTTTGTAAATCTTAAAATTTTCAATCTTATTTGTTAAAAAGAAGTAAGGAGCATAATGTTTTATTCATCGATCTACCATGGTTGCATTCGAGGAGAATGCATTTACAAAAAAAAATGAAAGTTGTTGTTTTTTTGTGTGTAAAAAAAGTTCGTTTTTGAATGTTTATAAACATTTGTTTTTTGTGGATCTCAATCTGATTCTTTCATTAAATTCCTAATGATTTATTTATTTTTAATGCATTTTTAGTAATACTCAAAAAATATTTAAATCAATACATTTTTAAAAATCGTTTTCCTACATAAGTACACACTTTTGTTGGTGAGACGACCGGAGTTTGACCTCTGCGAAAAGAATGCCGAATTTTTAAAGGATATTTATTTTATGTTTTGGAGTTCAACCATAAACAGGTACTCACTTAAATTCAATATCAATTTGAATATTAACATTAATGAGTTTTGGAATTTAATCATACACCTACTTATCAATGAAAAGTCTTTTCCCTTTCACCCAGATAGTTTTTGAACGCCTTCGCGACACAATTAGGCATTTTTCTTTAAATTTCTTTTGGTTTCAAATTAAATGTCAAGGTCGCATCAAAACCCGGCTGGCGGTTAAAGAATGACTAAATTCACGTTAGTTGAGTGTCATAATTTTAGAGGGCTTAGGGTAAAACGCAATCTGACTTTTCTTTATTAACACGTATTCCCGTATTTTCTCCCTGAATTATGGCACTAGAGCAGTGATTTTGATTTAAGCACGACAAGGACTCTTGAGCCCGCTTGTTTGATTGTTAATAAACGTTAAATTTAATTTACTAACGAATTCAGCTTAACTATCGTTCTACTATCAATGCGTTGTTTCACCCGCGTTTTTACTTGAGGAAAGTGTAACCGCCGTTTTTTTCTTACAAATTTCAAAAATGGAATATTACATTTTATTAATTTTTACACATTCAAAGTCAAAAAAGCAAACAAATTAAACCTCGTGACAACATGGCATATTTAAACGCATTTAACAAAAAAAAATTGTCAGTTAACTTTTTCATTTTCAAGATAGGGTCGAGATAAAAAAAAAATGGTTTAATTAGGGTTCGAAAGCCAAAAAAATTGCAAACCGCTTTTTTAGATTATCGGTATGTGGTTTTCAAAAGTGTGTTTTTATTTTTATTTTAATTAAATAACGAATAAAATACGTTTGAACGTTCTTTTATATTTTAGTTCACGGGAATATAAATTTTCATAGCATCAAAATTTTCCACACTAGCAAACTCGCTATTTTGCATACTGTTGCCGTTCTAAAAACATTACTGTCATAAAATGAATAGTACATTTATCATGAAAACGAATTTGTAATAAATTCTTTGGCTCCGCATGTTAGAACCATTTCCAGGACTAAACTCAAAGTAGGATTATTGAATCCTTCTTCATGCACAACTGGCTTTTATACTTCGTATTTCTACCGCAAGGGTCTGCTCCTTTGTTTCTTACTTTTCATCTTATTGGATTGAATCCGCTCCCAGACATTATAAATGTCAGGATTAGTGTTCGGGGTAACGTTGAGTTTTATTGCCCTTGCGATGAATTCAAATGGTCTACCAATTCGTATGTAAAACCGTAGCATTGTGACGCAGTAAAGCCTTTACCCAATGTGGCCACAGACATTTAGTTAGCTCCCCCATTTAAATATTTTTATTTTTATTACAAATGGGACCCCAGGGTGGGATAAGGATATTATCTTTGGAAACATTATTTGAAGCAAACGTAAAAAATTGAAGAAAATGAATTTCGTAAAGAGTGCTTAATTTTGTAGAAACGTAAAAGGCGTTTGTGTTTAGGATAATAAAATAAGCAGTACTTTTGAATGACTCGCTGAACAAAACACAATGCTAATAAAAAACAATCACGTAAAATCACTGATTCATAAAATAAGGAGACCTGTTATTTCGATATGTACAACAATATCAAAGATGATTTATTTATTTATTCATTCAAAAAAATAAACAGATAGTAGATAATCATACATAAATACAGGTTTTGTATACAGAGTAAACGGATCAAACACATCGTGGTTTGACATTCGTAAAGGAGTGAAGCAGGGATGTGTGATGTCACCATGGCTGTTCAACGTGTATATCGATAACTGCATGAAAGAACTGAAGGGCTTAAGAATGGGAGCAAAAATTGGTGATTTAAATGTCAATTGTCTTTTGTATGCTGACAATGCCGTACTTATTGCTAGCAACAAAGAGGAACTGCAATTCTTGGTAACAAAGGTGTACAATGTACGCAAGGGAAGCAATTTGATGATGAACGTCGATAAATCAAATGTGATGGTTTTTTAAAGAAATGAAAGTATGACTAAATGTGAAATCACTGTTAATGGAGTTATACTAAAACCAGTAGAGGAATTTGTGTATTTGGGAAGTATGTTTACTAGGGATGCAATGACTGAGAAATATATTGAAAGGAGGGTGAGTGCCAGGAATTGAGTGAACGGTGCACTTAAATTGACCTTGGCAAATAAATGTTTGTCACAAGAGGCAAAATTGACAGTTCGCAACAGAGTCCTGGTCCCGACCCTGACGTATGGGAGCGAAGTATGGACTTAGAAAAACAGGGATGAAAGTAGACTGAATGCTGTCGAAATGCGATCTCTCACGCGAATGTGTGTTAAAACTATGTACGATAGATGCACCAATGTCGAGATCCGTACATTATGTAAGGCTGAGATAGTCATTATCGATAAACTCAAGAAAGGACCTCTGCGTTAGTTTGGACATATTGAGCGAATGGACAGCGAAACAACGGCTAAAAATATTTACAATGCGAATTTTGATGGATGCAGAAATAGAGAAAAAGACATGGTATGGCCAAATTCAACAAATACTTGAAGACGGACATGTCAAAAGTCGGAAAAATTGGCGCGCGTGCATGAGAAAATGTATGAATGAAGAGGAAGCGAGATATTTATGCAAATATAGTGTCGTGGCGTTCTATCCCCTCTGCTTACCCTTACGGGGAAACGGCGTGATGGTTTGTTGTTGTTGTTGTTGTACATAAATACAGGTTATGAATACAAACATTCATTAAACCGGTGCGAGGGTTTTCACGGTCACTGTTATCAATATGTTTTTTTTTTGGGTGATACCGTGTGTGTTGGATTTGTTCCGACGTTTTGGCTACCATTGCAAATCTGCAATAGCGGTACACTTTATACAAACCAGACATTTTTTCGCCTTTGGACCGAAAATTTTGTACAAAATATTCAGTTTACCCTGAAGATGGCTCCTGCAATGGTAGCCAAGACGTACAATACGGAACAAATCCAACACACACGGTATCACCTAAAAAATAAACATATTGATTAATTAAACAATTGTCTTGTTTTATTTTTTTAAGATAGTTATTGCTGCTTTATTTAATTATATAAGAATTCTAACAGACCTAATATTACTTTATTAAGTGATAAATTCATTTATGGACCGTCCAAAACAAGTCTTATTAATTTTTTTCTCTCCCAATATATTTCTCAAACTTTTGCAAACGTTTGAAATTATTATTATTTTTTTTAATATTTATGTATATTTTACATTTTCGATCATTTATTACATGTGAGTAAGGTAATTCATCTTACGCTTCAATAAATAAACCAACGTTTACTGAATAAAGTGCCTACTCAACAGGCTATTAAATAATTAAACCCTTACTTTCCAAGCGAACTAATAATTGAAATCTATAAAAAGCTGTAAAACTTTATTCAAAACATGAACTCTTTATTTGAATTTATAGTCAAAAGTATTTCATATTTATGTCTGTCTAATAAAAGCTATCAGATTACATTATATCAAAGCTTTGTCGAAAGATGAAAGTTATCTCCTTTCCAAAACTTTGTCAATTATAACTTTATCAAATTATCTTTGTCAAAATTCAGAAGGAAAACACTCGAAAAATTCAAGTATTTATTTCAATTTAGTCTAGTGATATTATATCATCAGAGTTTTCTTAACATTTCTCTCCCATCAGTTCTACCCTCTTTTCTTTTTTAACCAGAAGTTGGTAGCAAATTTTTTCTTAGTTTGAAAAAACCTGTTCAGTTTTTGTATGTCTATAGAAAACAGAATTTAATATTTCGTGTTTATAAATTGGAGAAAATGTTTGACATCGATGTATAATAATAAAATTTATATATTTTTTTAATGTCCTTTGAACTGCTTCTTTGACACAATATATTTATGTTGAATTCAAATTAAATCTGGTTTTTCTCTTTTTTTAAAAAAAGGTTTGCTTAATTTTTTTTTTCAAAGTATTTATATTTAAGTTTAAACTTCTTTCTCTAATATTACATTTTGTAATTAATATTAATGTTCAAATTTTGATAAGTTTTTAAACTAGAATAATTCATAATTCCTGAACTAGCACCCGAATCGTTAGTCTGATCATCTTATTTTCATTAAAAAAAATGATCAAGATACGCTGTAATTGGTGTATCATTGCAGTACCCTATGCACCATAAGGTACGGAAAAGGAATGATGACGATTATGATGTTTCAATTTGTAATTTTATTGTTTTTTATTTGAGTTTTTTAAGCATCATTCTATGAAAAAACAAATGTAACAAAAAAGGTCCTGCTTAAATATAGGAAATTCCCAGCCATTCGAAATTTGAAAGAATAAACCACTGAATATTGTAAAAACAGTGAAATAAGTTATTAAAAAAGATAATAATACACTTTGATTTTATACATTTATTATGTTATAACAGACCGGTTTTTGTGTTACGACGTGCTACTTTATCAAAGTAAAACTTACAAATTAATACGATGAGTAAGTTCGGTGTTTTTTTTAATGTATTTTTTTATTGATTAATAGACAAATAAAAAAAGCAACCTATTTAAAAATAATGTTTATGTATTGTATTATCATAAGTTTTTGAAATTATGCCAACCTGGCGTCACGAGTTGTCGTCGGTGAGTTGAGCTGACATTTAAAAAGAAAACCTGTACTTGTTAAACATGGCTTCCCGGAAATCTGAAATCTGTCAAAACACATAATTGATTGGCTATTCTAAATATTTATTTATTTATTTGACTTTTTGTACATAATGTTATTTGAACATTGACGAGCTTATTGCCAAATGTCAATTTATTCCTACCAACAATTAAAATAAAAGTTTTATTTTTATAATTCAAGTTACAGAACATATTCCATAGAAAAAAAATATTAAAAAGCTAAAGATATATTAAAATAGAAATAAACGTAATAAATTACTTTAAATCAAAACTATTACTCAATGGGAAAATGAAAAAAAGAGGAAAGGAGGAAAAGAGGAAAGATTAAGGAAGAGAAAGGAGATGTTTCTTCAGACGTGATTTAAACAAAGATAATGTAGTAACATATTTGATGGTGGATGTCACCATCAAAGATGTTACTACATTATCTCTATCATGATCACAGTCGAGCCGCATGGACACTATACGAGTTAGAAAAGAAAGAGGAATTGTGGATGGGTATTAAGAGAGTGCCTTAAGAATTAGAACGAAGAGGTAAACCATGAACTGATAAGGGTTGAAATTTTTCACGCTTGGCTTGCATTTGTACCGCTTTTGGGTGTATAAAACAGTGCATGAGATCTCGCTCTAGTATAATTATTGAGAACATACCAACTGATCTCTTTCAGTATATTTGGATTATACATACTTCCAGAAATTGGCTTATAGATATGTTTCCCTAAGAAAAATTGTCGA
The DNA here is from genome assembly GCF_059751315.1 of Micrasema longulum. NCBI lineage: Eukaryota > Metazoa > Arthropoda > Insecta > Trichoptera > Brachycentridae > Micrasema > Micrasema longulum. The sequence goes on along the minus strand of NW_028278723.1, from coordinate 237,435 downwards.
CAAGATTTGAGTGTGTTGTAATCCAGCATAGGGATGTTGAAAGGATGGTATGCTTAGGGATGATTATAAAATCTGTATTCTAAATCATTATTTTTGTAACTTCTTCTAATTTTTAATAATAATATTCAATTCTCTCCACTGCCATGAAAGTATGTATTCTTTGTATACCCAAATAATACTAATATGTCTTGTCGGCCTCGTGGTGTAATGGTCAGCGCATTCACCTACCATGCAAGAGGTCTCGGGTTCGATTCTCGACAGGGTTAATAACAAATATTCATTTAATAAGGGTGTTTTCATTTAAAATATTTCATAGTCCCTGGACTTGTACTTGAAGCGTAAAACTGATCATATTTCCTTCATGAAACAAAAATGATCAAGATAAGCTGCGATCGGTCCACCAATGCAGTACCCTATGCACCATTAAGTGCGGATAGGGAATGATAATGATAATGAATATGTAAAGGTGTTTTTTTCTTATTCTTTTTATTTCAGTTTTATTTTTTCTTTTTTTATAAATATATTTCTGACTCGATTTATGTGTGTATTAGCACGCATTTTCGCCACATTTTTACCATTAACAACATCACACAAGACACACCAGAACTGCCTGACGTCGGCACGGTTGGAACTCGCCAGAATCTGCGTGTGCCCGGTCGGCTTCGGTTCAGTTGGCTTTTGCTCTCTCTTTCTAAAACTTACAAGAACCCACATCATGTTAGTTCGTGATACGGTCAATTTATTCATTTTTGTACTAAATTTATCATATCCTTTTTTGTCTTGTATTCATCATATTATCTATTAAATCTTAGAAAAATGTAAGTAAATCTTCCATTGAATTTCACGCCACCTTGCAACAAAACTACGGTAAGTCAAACCAACCATTTCATTTTTACAAAAGATTTCACTACATATGTAAAATATGTTAAGGTTTACAAACCGTTTAAATAAATAAAAAATAAATAAAAAAAACAAAATAAAATTCTAGCCTATAAATGGATAACTAAAAGGATAAGAAAGGAAGCTAATGAATATGTCAGAGTATAATTTATATTCATTGTAAGTCTGAACAAGTATGATCTAAACTTTTTTGGAAGAAGTTTACAACGATTTAAACGAGCACTAAATAAATAGTCCTAGTCCTCGATTACAATGGGAAGTTAACAGAGTTATCTTCGACTGTCTATAAAGAATAACCGATATTTGTGTACGAAAATGAGTATATTTGCATGAGTATTTAAAGTATTTTCGTCGGTAATTTAAAATTGAACACGTTTAAAAGAAAAATGGTACAAATATTTTGCTTTTCATACAGAAAGCATAATTTAACTTGGTTGATAAAATTGAAGATAAATGTCAACTTCCCTTTGTAATCGGGGCCCAGATCTTGTCTTGGTATCCGTTATGTTTTTCAATGCTTTTTTAAATGTTTTTTTAAAGTTTTTTTTACTGTTTTTATATTGTAATATTTATTCCTATTATTTGTATGAATGGACAATGTCAGTAAATAAATGAATAAATAAGTCATTTCATGTACGCATTTTTTTATTTATATCAAACTATAACCATGATTGATAAAAAAAACTCTTTTGTATAAAATAAATAATACACCAACACTCCAGAACGTGCAACAAATAAAATAAAAATCCAAATGTATCATAATTGAATATTTTTTTTGTTAACCTTGTAAATATTAACAATATTTTGAGTTTGTCCAATTTTTTTCAGATTAGGACTGGATTCAACTCCCTGGGGAGCTGGTTACATTTACAGACTACAACAGAGATGAAGAACTTTTTAGAGAAGGCAATATAAGAAGTCCAGGCATCTACGGGGCTTATGACCTGTCATTCGCGAAGGAATATAGATGTCCAAACATGGGCAGAACGGTGAATGTTACACAGTGTGTAAAGTGGCCACTTAAACCAGCCAATGACAGGTCATAAGCCCTGTAGATGTCTGGACTTCTATATTGCCTTCTCTAAAAAGTTCTTTATCTCTGTTGTAGTCTTGTAAAAATTAATATTTATTTTTTTGGATAGTTGAAATAAATGTATATATATGTATTAACGGTGTTTATTCTTAAACAGTATCAAAATACTATGAGTGAGCAAAAAATATCTCAAATCTGGAATAATTAGTGTGGGTCGGAAAATACCTATTTGCTTTTTCTGAGTTAATTGTTCAGGATAAAAGGTTTCAAAGAAAGAATCAAGAGGAAAAGGATATAAAATAAACGCTTCTTCTACTATGTTTAATTGGATTTTATTTTATTGAAGGGAAGATGGCACGTATTGAACACACCGCCATATGTTTTACCAAACAGAATAAATACCTTGGTTCCAACATGTCTGGTACTTAAAGGGCCAGACATAGAACGTGGAGTGTTCGAATTAAATAAACTATCGGCCCATATGTGTCGTCACTTTAGGAAGATCCCGTGTAAGTTAGATTGGTTCGTAGCGATTTTCTGGGTTAACTATGCATTGTCGTGAAAAAATGTGTTTGTGTATTAATAATTTATACCACATCGTACTCAGCAGTAGGTAATTCAGCGTCATTTTTGTCGCGTGTAGGGCTGGAAACCATGTTGAGTTTAAGGGGCCGTCCAGGGTAACTGGCCTAAGACGACGGCGAGTGCTTAAGCGGCTGACCAAGCGTTTGGGTGTCCGGCTAATCAAGCTACAAGCCTTAGGATCCTATCTAGCGGCAAATAATTCAATACAAGGGTTGTAGACAATAGAAAAGTATTCTTTATTGTTATTTGACAGTCAGCTACTGCAATGGCAGAAGTTGAATAAACGGGATGGCTTGCTTAAAATTAACACACATAGAGAATAAATGGTGATTTTTTTTACATTGTATGAGAAACGGAGACTGAACCCTGCATTTTTTTTTTAGCATACAGTATGTTGTATCAATAAAGAATAAATTTGTATTTTCTGTACGACAACTTACCGTTTGTAACCACTTTTTTGTTCTCGCGAAAAAAAAAATTAGTTAAAAACTAAGTAAAAAACGTGGGATAAGACGTTTTATAAAAGTCAGTAAAAAAAACAGTAAAAACTGTTGGAAAATACGTGGTAAAAAGACACAGTAAAACATTATGTAAAAGACGTATTAAAAAAACATAGTTAATTAAAAACAGTGAAAAATTTATTAAAATACATGGAAAAAAAACAGTAAAAAACGTAGTAAATAACTTATTTAAACACATTTAAAAACAAAACAAAAAAGAGAATAAAAAGCAAATTCAAATGCATAATAAAATACTATTAAAAATCATAGCAAAAACGTACTAAAAGACGTATTAAAATCATAATAAAACCGGTAAAAATAGAAAAATCGATGCAAGGTATTACAAAATTATTAATTAACATTTAATAAAATGTTTGACTTCAAAGTTAATACTTTAAATATTAACTATACAATATAACATTTTTTAACTAAAAAAACTTTTTTGATGTTAACTAAATATATTAACACATTTTTAAACAATCAAACTCTAAAAACAATTTAACCCCTATATAAAATTATTTTTATTGCCGCGCCACAACTCTCTCCTTTATTTTGTATGATAATTTTTCATAATACCCATTATTTACATTTTTTTATTTAACTGCACAATTTATTTATTACTTCACGATTTAAATGCTGGCAATGTTTGCTCTTTCAAATCGACGTTTTTTTTTTGTTTTGTATTAATATATTATTTTCTATTCATTTTATTGGTAGAAAAATTTGTACGAGTCGCGCGAAAGGCCAGACTGTAAAATCAAATTCGTTTGGTCTTACCACGCGACAATACCACTGTAGATTATTTGCTTGTCGCTAGCTAGGCTCGAAAAAACTCGGCGGTTACGAGCGATTAGAAATGTATGGTAAAATCACTCGATTTTAGGCCTCGAACATCAATTTGTCGCGCCCGCCACAGGCCTCGTACTATGGCCATGTGTGGCGTTTTTCATATGTTTTCGTATGTTTGAAATTATCGCGCCCGCTGTCGCCATCGCCTTAGGCCCGCACTGTGGACGACCCCTAACCTTTCCCTTATGTCCCCAACCACGCGTTACGGTGCTGTGAAGTCATTACACATTTATTTATTTTACAGACACAAACAGTCGAAAATGATATAATAACATAAAAAAGATACGGTTTAAAAACAGACCAGCAAAGTTGCTAAATAAAAATCATACATATTCAATTGTGGTACAACAAAAAGGCGTGTTTTATGTGTATTTGTATGAGAATAAGTGTAAAGGTGTGATTGTGTGTATTCGTGTGAGAGTAAATGTTCAGGTGTGTGTAAGTGTGAGCATCATAAAATAGCAAGTAGGATCGTATCGCAGCCATAAAAAATGAGTCTTAGTTTATTTTTTAATAAATTAAGGGGCGTGTTAAATATATTAATAGATGAAAAAACATAACAGTTAGAGCAAGAACGTTAGTGCTACAGACTGGCAGATGGAATAAATACTTTTTTCCGGTCACGCAAAAGGGGACATTTAGATTTATTTTGGAGAGTAGGTTAAAAAATTTTACTTTATTATTTGATAATTGCAAAAGATGTCAGATTTAAAATCAGAAAAATGTAATATTCATCTGCCAATGCTTAATTTATTTATAGTTTAAGTTTAAAGTAGTAATATTTTTAAGCTATATGCTAAAAACATGAAAAATCATTAGATCATGCTTGAAGCGCGGACGAATGAACCGCCTGTAAAGAAAATCGACGGGTACTAACGGGCGTCTGGGAGAAGTATAGAAACTTTGTTGTTCGCGCGTGTGAAGCTTGAAATTGTTTCTCTCGCTCCCGAATATACCTGTGTTTTAGAAAGTGAGGCGTAAAGAGTATGTGAGGCAATTATACACTAGAATTACTTTTTTACTACGTATGCAACATGTGGCACCTTTTTAATCTTTCGTTTGTTTTTTTTATTTGTTAAAAAATGCTTTTTCTAACCGATACATAAATATTTTTACTTTTACTTAAATGCATAGCGGAGAAATGACGTAAATCTTAACCCGTAATTTATTATGTGTAATGTACAATATGTACTAGCTACACAACACCGAGAAGAGAGAGTTAATTGAAGCCCGTTCCCTTTGTTTCTTATTTTAGGGTATCAGTATTTTAATTGCTTTTTTAAAAATCATGCAGATTAATTTTTGAGTTAATGCGGAATCCCTGGTTCGATAATCTTCAACGGTAGCTGAAACGTCGTTACAAATCTAACTTACACGTGGGCATCAAAAAATGACTGAACATATCGATAACAATGACTGAAAATCTTCTCACCTATTTATACTGCCGGCCGTTATTTTAAGCGTAGTAAAATATTTAATTAAATTATAAGAGGCTAGTATTTGTTGGAATAAATTTGTTTTATTGAAATAATTTTTGTTTTATTTAATTTGAAAGAATAAAACTAAATTATTTTATAACAAATGTCTTCTGCGACCAGCAACACGAATCTATTGCAAATAAGTTTGCCTCATGGTGTAATACCAAATTGGCGCGTTTGCCTGCTATGCTCACGGTCCCCGGGACATGGACTATTTGTTTTTGAAAGTGGTTATATACTGAACATTGTTTCGTGACGGGCACTTAAACCACGAGACTGATCAATATACCTTTATGTTACAGATGATAGATAAACGCTGCATTAGCTAAACTAATGCAGTGCACTTTCTGTTGCATAAGAGATTGGTGATATTCAAATTAAAATTCAATTATAAATAAACAGTTTTGATTTTTCTAGGATTTTAGTTCCATTTCACGTACACCACTTTATTTCCCCCCCCCCTGAATACAGATAATTCAATATTCCGTATTCAATATATAAAATCGGGTTGTGGTCCTGTGGCTAGTGTCTCGGACTCACGGACCAAAGGTTCGTGGTTCGAATCCAACTGTACCCCAACTCGATTCCCATTTTCTAATAATTAATTATTTACAACTCGTTGAAAATGGCCCTCAAAATAAAATATTATATATTTAAACTTCATCAACATACGATTAGTTATTTCAACTGTTTATTATTGATATTTATTAGTTTGTTTGAAAAAAGAAAGAAAAGAGGGCTGATCTAGGGTTATTCCGTATGGATTCGCTTTTTAAGTCCGAGTAAACAAAAAACTTTTTTTATTTATATCCCTACAGAGATGAGGTAGAATTTTTTTTTTTTTTCAAATTCAGGATTATGGATATTCGAGCGTTTACAGGGCTTATGACCTGTCATTGGCTGGGTTAAGTGGCCACTTTAAGTACTACAACATTCCCCATTCCGCTTATTAGCGAATATCCACACCAGGTAACATTTTTGAATTTTGTATTTATGTTACGAATTTGAGAAACCATCCACAAGCGAGTTGGAGCGCCATCTATGTATTGATATTGAAGTTAAAAAACTTTTTCTTTTTTTTTTATGTAGCGATGATGCGGAGTGGCTTTTCAAAGCTACGCTTTTTTTCTTCTTTTTTTCGACATTAAATTTAGTAATGTATAGAAAACTTTAATTGGCTTATAATTTTTGTTTATTTTTGAATATTTATTTTTTGGTTATAATGGCTGTTGTTTTCTTTTAATAAATGAAAATAAATATGTAAATTTAGTTATTTTCTAGTTAGTCAATAAGTTAATTTCAAATCTGTAGGATTTATTGTGTCTATTTAAGGCTAAGAAAGAAATCATTATGATCGTTTAGTCCAACTGGTCAAGTCTTTTGTGCTTGGAGAAATAGGCCACGGAGAGCCTTTCTGGTACGAAAATCATTTCTTTTTTCGTATGTCTTTACAAAATGTCCGGGAAAGCTCCCCAACCAATTATTGCGACAGAGGGTTGGCGATTCTTAGCCCTCTATTGGCAGGAGAGTAGAGCATTTTGTGTGAGGTTTATTATTATTTTTTGTAACCCAATTCAATAAGTTAAGTAATAATATAAAAATAAATCTAAAAATACAATTTTATTTAGCAATAAAAAGGATAGTTTATTATTTCGTATAAAGATAAGGACAATATCGTATTATTCTGTAAGAAGCTGTAATAATGATCATTTTAGATAGGTGTTTAAAAATTATAAAGGTCGTTTTATTTACTATTTCTAGGTAATTAAACTGATAAATTAGAGTGGATATATATAATGTAAGTATTAAACTTTTTAAGTTCATTAATTTAAAACTGAGGTGTCATTCAATATAGGATCTGGCTGTTTTTTGCAAAACAACCAGACTTAAATCTTTAAAACTGGTCAAATATATAATTAAATTATTTTTTGTATTGAAAAAATAATGTGTGCTTTATTTATCATTTGTCAAAGTAAAAACATTCCAACTGTGGTGTAGATTTGATTATTCACTCTTTTCACAAAAGTGTTTTTGTCTCAGTTTATATGTTTGGCTGTTTTCTGCATGACTACTTTCAATTAAAGTTAAAACAAGCAAAATGTCGAAAATCTGTCCATCAAAAACAGACTTAGAGCACATTTTATTGACTAATATAAATGAGATAAAACAATACCATTTACTAATTAAATGTATTTTTAAACATCCAATAGTGTTATTTATGACTTTTTTTATATTTCTAACATACCTCAAATATCAATTACCTAATAATAACAATCTGTGTCAGGACAGATGAAGAAGACAGTTTTGTGTCGAAAAAAGATCCAGAATACTAAACGAATGCTTCCGAATATGTAGCTGCTCTCAGGTAAAAATCGCGACTGCGGAAATTGAGTGGAAAAAAGACTGCTTTATTGCGTAATATTTGACGTGTTCGCCTACCATTTTTAATGTCCCAGGTTCAATTCTTGGCAGGGTCAACGTGAAATATTTGTTTTAAATATGGTAGACTGATCACCTTACCTACACGAAGAGAATATCAATATATGCTGCATTTAGTTTACCAAAACAATGCCATGTGCTTTGTTGTGTGTGGAAAAAAGAGTGATGAAATTGAAAATTATTTGTGTTTTTGATCTTTTAATGATTTACAAAATAATCTCTGGCCACTTGATTGTCCACTTGATGAAAACTTGGAGTGAATTATTTTATTATTTGCACAAAAATAGGCAAGATTTTTTGACAGGTAGTAACCAACCAAAGCTCCGGTTTTGGTCCCGGCCAGTTTCGGTCAAAAATTGGCCGAAACTTTTGTTCAGCCGAAACCTACACCGTTGGTCGGGATGTGTCGGTTTACGCTCGGGTGTTCTCGGGTGCATCTTGTGGCTCGTGACTTTTGAGTTATCGTGCGTTCTAAAATATTTTATATTCATATTCTTGTAATTCCTTTTTAGTTTAAAAGTCAAAGTTCCCATAGCGTACATTGAAGAACTGTTGCATTTAATTTAAATGAATAACATAAAAAGCGCTAAAAATAAACAAATGAACTCATTAAATTAATGCCTTTTATTTCAATATGTATTTTATTCAACACCTTTTTAATAAACTAGTAAGGTTTGAAAATAAAAATGTATAATTTGGAGTTTTGGTTGGTCAATATTTAAACGATGCTAGTATGCGCTCATATTGATGAAGCACTACTAATTTACTGCCCTATGGGTGGGCGCAGACAAGGAAATAATGATAAAATGTGTTTTAAATCTTGTAATTGAGATACTTTAATAAATTTATAACGTCATATTTATTTATATTTTAAAAGCATTGTTATGGAAACATTGAAAATATTTGTTGTAAATATTTGAGACTGGATTTCGGTTAAGGCAGTTGTATCCACTCGGTAGAAGGACTAATTCAGACCTTATTACGAATGTAACGCAGATGTACAGAATCGCTATTTAGGACAAGATGTTTTATAGGGGTTGAGAAAGCTGTTCCACTTATTGGCTTGTCCTGAAATACAGAGTTTTACAAATATTTCTAGCGAGAGTCACAGTGTAAAATAAAACACGTTTTCTGATAATTATGCTTTGTAATAGAATTGTTCCTTTTTAAGACGGTAGAGTACACAGTTTCTAATTTATTGAAGAAGAATTTACCTAAAAGTGACAAATTTTTTCTCTAATCAAAGGGTAGTTACATAGAAAAGGTGAACCAATTGAAGTACCTCGGTAGCATTCTAACAGAGACCCTCGACCCAGATATTTTTGCATTTATTTATTTAATACGCCCAATATGCAAACTTTATTATAGCACAATGAGGAATTTCAGTGTTTTTATTTCATTTTTTTATTAGTTTAGCTAGACTATTTAACTTAGCCAAAAATTTTATATTTATATGTCGAATTAGTAGGCGCTATGATTTTTTGAATTCTATTTTTTTAAATAACTCCGCGTGTGACGTCAGAGGTTCTTCTCTATCAGTTCTCTCGATTAGTTCGTTTGAGGTTAGCAAACCGGATATCCCCATTGGTTGATTTATATGAACCAGTGACGTCATTCAAAGTAGTGCGTTTTTTTTTCGCACGTTTTCAAGAAACTTTGCTCTACGATTTAATTTTGATGTTAAATTTTAATTTTTACCACGAGAAAGAAAATATTTTTTGTATTCATTTTCTCGTAGAGCTGAAGTTCTTCACAGTAAAAATCATAGATTTAAAGTTTTAATTGTTTTTTTAAATAACATAATTCAATTAAGTAATTCATTTTAGTACTATTAATAAAACATGAAAAACATGAACAAGATAATATACTCCCAGGATATACAAAAAAAAAACTTATTTGAGGCCGTTCATAAAAAAAAGCATTTTTGTGAAAATACATTTTATCTGTTAATACAATCTAAAACAGTATAAAACCTAATATAAGAAACATAAAACACAAAATTAGTCACTATCTACGTAAATAACAGTGATAACTATCACTTACAAAAATATTAAAGTAATATCTTTTTATTGCGAAACTTTTAAATTTTTAATTCAACTCTTCGTTTTTCAATTCATCAGGCAGTTGATTAAATTGGAAATGTCCAATATTTTCCAGATACTTTTTTGCCGAACTTCATTGAGCGAAATTAAGATACATGGCGATTTTTTTTGGTTTCGTGTATCGTGGTTGTGAATATCATGATAAAATGTGTATTTTAAATTTGTGTGATCAGAAAAGTTTATGATAAAATAGTCTTAGTGATGTCAGTCAGTGGGATTACCTTGAAAGGAAGTATTTTGTCTGTCGGTAGATATCCTTGACATGGAAATCCCATTTCAGTCTAAAAATGTTTCCCAGAGCTTTGCTCTGAAGAACTTGTATCCCCGAGATCTAATTTTTTGTTGGCGAAACCTCATACATGATAGATAGGATAAGTTGGAGTGCATCATATCGAAGTAGACGGCAAACAAAACGGAGTGAGGAAGTAAGCCGCGAAGTCTATGCAATACGCTAGTTACGGGTGCTATTTTTGATTTTGCATGTTCAAAATTGGTAGTTCGATGAAAGTTTAGAGTAAATAAATGGTCTTTAGTATTAAGTAACATACATAAGTTTTTTCGGTATAGCCAGTTCCAAAAAAATGATGATATTTAAGTCCTGCTTGTACCCAAAATCATACTCAATGTTTTTTAAACATTCAGACTTAATTTATGTAATTTCATCCAGTCAGCTAGACTATTATTATTATTATTAATTTTTTATTCCAGTAAAATGGCTATAAAGTGCAGAGCCAATTCTACCATATAAACATATAAACATGAACATAAATATAAATATAAACAAAACCATAACAATAAACATAAATATAACAATAAACATAAATATAAACATAAAATAAAATTTTATATTGCGGCACTTATGGTGGTCTTAACATATCGTGCCATCGCTTGAACAACGGTGGTTGGATCCACTCTGCAGTGGCTTGGAGAATTTCGTTATTAGACTTTTTTAGGCGTTCCCATAGGCTCCAGGCTCTTTGGCGAAGCAGGGCAGCGAAGGTGTTTATTCGTCCAGCTGTAAACATTTCAGAGGCACTGCAGTACCTAGGCAATCCGAATAATTGTCGATATGAGTTGTTATACGTGATCCTTAATTTATTCCACGCTCCTTGTGTATAGTTGTTCCAAAGTTCCGCTGTATACATGGACGTCAAATACGAAGTAAATATGATTTTCTTCTCTTCGTTACTGCATTGAAAGAAGCGTCTCGCCAGCATAGAGGCCCTGACATTAATGGCTCTTCTATTAAATTACATAAAAAAACCTTGTACAAGCATTCTGTTAGGATCTCTTCTTGTAACTGTTAAACCCGATATGTGTCTTGTAAAGAAAATTTTAATGTCCAGTACCTTCACAAATTGAGACAATGTCTCAGATAAGATATTGGTAAAGCGTTATGTTTGGTCTGTATTGCTGTTGGCTGTGAGCCTTGGGCTCTGAAGGTGAATATTATGAAGAGGTTGGGAGGTTTGGAGATGTAGTTACATCTCAGAATGTCTCAGAGATCTTGGACAGACCTGACAAGAAACTCAGAAGTCGAGCTATGACAAACAGAGAACTCCTCGCCACCATTAATGTTTGTAATATATCGTATCTAGGGCATGTGATGCGTGGAAAAAAGTATCGCATGTTTCATTTGATTTTGAAGGGCGAGATTGAGGGTTACCGAGAAACTGGAAGAAAGCGGATATCCTGGCTGCGTAATATATGAGACTGGACTGTACTCAGGACCGAGGATACTTGACAGAGCACTCAGCTAAGAAGAATACGATTTAATGAGTCTCAGTGTTTACAGGATTGTTCAAAGTATTAGAACATTATTTTTCAAAGCTTTTCTATAGTGAAATATTTCTATATTACTTACCTTAGCCATTTATTATTTAAACATAAGATTTATCTCCTGTATATTTATTTAATTCATGATAAAAATTCATTTGGTGATTTGCGAATTCGGAAAAATCATTATTGTGATGACGCCTAATTTAACACTATTATCAATATTTCCTGATGTTTTTCCAACGTGAACAGAAGATATTGAAAACGGTTGACATAGAAAAGTCGTTGAATGGTCATTTTCAAATTATTATGAAATAATATTATGTCAAAACTTTTGACTTAAAAAAAAACATTAAATGTTCATTGTAATAATAGACTTGGAAATTAGAATATAGATATAAAAAAAAGTCAATATTAGTTGATATTCAAACTAACTAACTAAAGAAAATAAAATAAACTAATTTGCAGATAAGAAAAAACATCAAACAAAAACCTTAATATTGATCAATACAATTATTAGCAAAAACAAAAATTATTTCACATGAAAAGAAAGTCTTCAAAAACATAAATACTCTGCTTAGAAAATGTAAACTTTGCTTTTATCCTAAAAATACTCCTTGTACAAGGATTTGATTTTAATATATAACAAAAGCTCCTCTCGAAAAGTTTTCATATTGTCTGTAGGGAGGAGCGATCTAGAACTATAGAAAGAATAAAGAAAGGAATTGTTGAAAGAAAGAAAACTCAGATCGAGAGAGGGGAGTCTCAACCCCTGGTCTTTATTCTTAACCCTTTGCCGCTGACGTTACGTCTCTCAGACACCTCGAAACTTTTGCACAGTAGCCACGTGAATTATCTCATGACTAATTGTTCTATTTCACTCTGTATCTTCCTTTAACAGTGTCTCCTACTCATCAGTACAGCAACGATAACTACAGCAAACACGCGTGTCAATTTAAAGCTTTACAATGTCTACTAGACGTAAGGCCAGTAATCATTACTAAATTTATTAGACATATCGTCAGTAAAAAGGTTATAATACTATACCGTCTTATAGACGTCACGTCAGTTAATTAATTACATTCAGTATTTTCATCAACCGTTACCTCAGCGTTATGTTTAATCAGCAGATTGTTTCAAAGATTTCAACTCAGTATTTTATAACTGTTTTTTGGTGTCGAGCGATTGCGCACAAATTCGATCTTTAAGGAAAAGAAAATCCAATGAAACATTAACTGATGTTTATGAACACCAAAGTTAGCTGTGGTTAGAGAAAGAAGAAGAACTTGCATTAAGTGAGGTCGATAATGGCGTAGCGGATGAAAATTTTGCAATTGAAGACAAAATACACGAAGAGAAAGACGAAAGTTTGAATAAAAAGATTAACGCACAAAGAGCTAAAATTTTAACTCGCGATTATTATTGTGGCAAAAACAGTTTTGTTTGGTTGAAAGTTCCCTTTACGGTTTTACAAAAGATGTAATATTGATGTTTTTTGTGCCTAAAACAATCAAAGCGGTGATCCTCATATCAACGTGTCATCACAGCGTCCGCACTAACTAAAATACTAGAAAACCAACAATGACTGCAGATAAAAATCAATCAGTTTTTTGACAATCTTTAACTGGCATAGGAATTCTAACCCTCAACCCGCAAAATCCTACAAATGTCAAGAAACCGAATTAAGGAGAGGAAAATTTCTTATGCACCTAGCTAAAAAATTAGTGCTCCTTGCATTAAAACAGTGAGTTTATAATAAAAAAATTCCCGAGAAAATTGCGTATGACTCTGCGTCATAAAGGCCTTGATTTTCCACATCCTTCACCGTCAAGTAAGCTGAAGCGTCAAACTAGGTTTGCTTGTTTTTGCGCAAAACCTATTTGTCTGCATTGCGCAGCGCAAGTTTGAGAAAATTATAAGGCTAATGTTTGAGACTGATTTAGAAAAAAACGACCAAAACATTTTTTTTGTGTGTATGAAAAAGGCAAATTTAAATTAAAAAAAATTCGCATAATGTCGACAAAAATATTTAAATGTGGTTTTGCTCAAATTTTCCTTATTTTGTTAGTATTAATAAATATTTTATATTTCTTTAATAAAAAAGCTATACTTGATCATTTCTATAAATAACTATTTAAACGCATATGAAATATTTGTAAAAAAACTCAAAATAAAAATAAATAGTCAGACTATTTCTCAGCAGAAAAAAAACAAAAATGTCATCTCAGTGGCAGAGGGTTAAAACTAGTTGCAAGGGGTTGGAACAGCACCCTTGAGTTTACTTTTAAAACTTAACTAGTTGTAAAATCGGCTAAACCTTCAAGGAATGAAAGTGTTCTAAGATTTACAGGATGTGAAATACAATAAAAAAGTATCAAGCCCTTGTTATTGCTACAGTACCAATTGGATCAAGAGATCAAGAGGTTATGGGGATTAGTTCAAATACAGTGGTGTTTTTGGTTTCTCGTTCTTTAGAAAAACATTTAATATAAATCATATTATTACAATGGATTTTAAATATCGATAAGTGTTAGAAACTGAGTCCTAAACTGAGAAAAAATATTCAATCTGATTAGAACTTTTTTAGAAGACCAAATTTGACTTTAAGGATATATTATAAAAATTAATTATGGATTGGATGAGAAAATACAATGGTCCCTCTTGTGTAAGGAAAAATTTAAAAAAATATGGTAGTAAGGAATAAGAACCCCAAACCACCTCATCCGAAATTCACGACACTATCACGTAACCGCAACCTGTTCAACCAACTCTGACTGTGCGAATTTTGATGGATGAATAAATGGAGAAAGACATGTTATGACTGAATTCAAGAAATACTTGAAAGTAGATTTGTCAACTTTAAGAATACAGAAAAAACATGAATGTTAAAAAACGATCCTGTCCAATTATAAAGAAAAGTTAGGGTTTTAGATATAAAAGTACACGTAACTTATGAATTATATCCTATTTGAGTTTATAAATATTGTGCTTCGTATGGAACTAATAAAACTCTTTGTCTTATTAAGATGGGGAGCGTAATTTGAGATAGATACGCTAAAAACAAGACACGAGTGAATTGAAATATTGTTTATTTTGTTATTTATTGGTTTTTTTAAAATATTATTTTTCTAGAACTTTCAAGTTGCCTAATTTTAATATTCTATTTTCAACATGAAAAACTTTTAATCCAGTGTCTTGATTGAAATTGTAATTATTATCTATCAGATAAACAAATTACAACAGGGATGGAGAAAACCTTAAACAAGGCAATATGGAAGTCTTGGCATTTACAAGGCTTATGACCTGTCAATGGCTGGTTTAAGCAATTTTGCCTATATTTTAATATTCATATTTCTTCAATTCTTCCATTTGTTTATTTTAGTGAAGTTAAAGAGCTAAAACTTTTATTGTTGTGAAGAGATTCATCTGACTGAATTATTTCACACACTAGGCGACGCCTGAAAATAATTTTCCAATTTTTAAACTTCTCTTGGACTAGTTGGTTTTATTAGCATATTTGAGTTTGTCCAAATGTTTGCAGACAAAAGACTGGATTTCACACCCTCGGGGACTCCCGAGTTACTATTTAGATTAATAAATTACAACAGGGATGGAGAATACCTCAAAGAAGGTAACATGGAAGTCAAGGCATTTACACGGCTTATGACTTGTCAATGGCTGATTTAAGTGGCCACTTTACACACTGTGTAACATTTACCATTTTGACTATGTTTCCATAAATCTAGTCTGTTGTCTTCAAACAATTGGAAAAACTCAAATATTGTTATCTATCATATAGTTTGCGAATTTGGAAAAAATATTATTTTTAGGCACCTTAAAAGCTTCTTTACTTGTATAATTTTTCAAATACAGATTAATTGAAATCACTACAATATAATTGGTATAAAATGAAGGACTTTTTTTTAGTGATTTTTAACAATGTTTCTTTATTATTAGTTACAAAAAGTTAAATAAAAAAATATAAAAAGTTTGGTATTTACGCTTTTTCTGACCAATAATTTATTACCTTGTCATTATTTCCATAATACCAATTATGCTGGATTAAATTTCTTACTTACGCAAGGTGTTCAAACGCGTGCGTGTGATATACGATCATTCGTTATTTAAAAAAAATATACACTAGCATATATTTCTCAGTCATAATCTACACGAGTTAAAGAATCAGTAAAATATCGCTTACAATTTGTCACGCAAGAGGGTGGCAGTTTTGTAATTAGTTGTTCAAATATTATGGTTAGGCCAGAGTTATCGTGGAGTAGGAAGGATCGTGATGTAAGCATTAACTATCCCAATACCGACGCATTTTGAAAATCACCATAATATTATATTTTCATTCGCACCAAATAGTGCAATAGAGCATAGCATTGGTATACAAAATTAAGCATATAATCATTGGTATATTAAAGTCAAAATAGACACCAAGTCATCATATAATAAGGTTTAAAATATATTTTTTTTAGTAGGTAAATAGGAAAAAAAAAACAATTAAATTATAGAATCAACACATACTTGAATATATTTTAAACTTAAGAAAAAAATATGTAAAAGTAGTGAGCGCTTATAAATGCATTCAAAGCAAGATAAAATTAAAAATAAAACAATAAAATAAATTTATATCTTCGAAACAAAAATTAAAGCTACCTATTAAAATAAAGATCTAAAATATGCAATAAATTAAGAAAATAAAATAATAAAAAATGTATTTAACAAGGTTTAAAAATACTGTGAAACTTTTATGTAAGTAATAAATTAGTATAAACACTTTTAGTCTTCTAACCACTTTGGTAATAAAAACATAATTTTATTTTTATTATGACATGTTTTTTAAGACAAGTGGCAGCGTATTTAGTATTTTTGGAACAATATAATCCAACGTACGCTTTCCATATTTATTTTAAAATTTTGATTCTACTAGACCATCTTCTTCTTCTTGCGGTGCCTTGTCAGGTCCCCCCGACGCGACGTTGGCGATCACTACAGCGAAACTATCTCGGTTCTGCGCTACTTTTCCGCAGCTAGGACAACTGTTTATTGGATATACTTGCCATAGTGATTCCATATCATAGTGAGTGACTCGACATGAAAAGGTGACCAAAGTGGTTTTCCGTTGCCTTTTCTGATGGATTTTTCTGTCGGGGTTACCTTTCCTTAGCTGGTTGGTTCTGGTTTGGAGGCGCCAGCAACTCGCCTTTCATCTCTTTGTTATCTGCTGTGATCACACCATTATGAAAGTGATCCCATTGCTCGGGATTCACGACGTAGACACTAAGGAGTAGGACTCGTCAGTAGTGTTGCTGGTGCAATGCAAATGGGCGTTCGCATTTATTATCTTTACTTTTATTTATTCGGTATTTTTATTTATTTTAATTATTTACCAACTATAACCTCCATGGAAAACGCAAATGTTAACAATTATTAATTTCTCACTTGAACTTCATTTTTTTTTGTCACATTTAATGTTTACATCCTGTGAATAATTTATGAAAACTTAATTGGTATTTTTATGTCAAAAAAATGTTTTATTTAATACTTATTTTGTATGACTTTACGTTTTCTAAATAAATAAAATAAAATAACTGTGTTGTAATTTATTTTTATAGATTGAGCTGAACATCTGTTGCATAAAAATTTTGTTCCATAAAATACCTTTAACTTATAAAACATTTAATTATTTAAACATAAATAAAGTGTTAAGTTTCATTTAAAATAAACTATGGTTTTTAGGCACCTCTTTCCAGAATGATTAGATTTGTAAACGAAAATCCATAATTAAATTATTTTGATTGCGAATTTATTTGTTTTATTTTAATTAATTTGCTAATAAACAAAAAATATATTTTATCTTAACTATATACGAGTAAAATCAACGTGGATACCATAATGTTTGTCCAATATACTTATTAATTTTTGATTTTTCTTTTAATTGTTGCGTTTTCAGTTTTATGTTACGGTATATAAATGTTTTCATTGTAATATTTGTTTAAAATGTACCTTTTCCGTAAATCTACTAAAAAAAATAAAAAAATGAGAGCAAAGTGAATTGAATTAAGGGTTATCACAAGAGTCCTTTCAAGGCACCGCATATTGAACAAACGCCTTGCTAGAATCAACCTTACCGAAACTTCTAGATGGAAGTTCTACAGTGCAGATGAGGAATCACCCATCCATATTCTTTGTGAATGTGATGTTTTACATCATAAAATAAACCTCATCCTCTGGGGACCACCGGTTAAACCTGAGGGTATTAAAGAACTCCCCTCCTACCTAATAGCCCGATATTTTATGGATCTGGGTTTGGAGGGGGAGATTTAGCAAAATGAGAACTCTCGACTTCGAGACCAGGGCTTGGAGGGTGAAAACTATTCGCACGAACCTGTCACAATAGATCTTTACAGGTCGCAGTGACATCAGGATCTTCAAGCATAGCACTGACCCCCACCTCTATAAGCATCACCAAGGAAATTTAAGTTTTTAGATGTGGTCTGCCGAATGCGACAGGCAGACTGTAGCATAACTATTTGAGTTAGAGAAAAAAATATCCCTTTAATCTCATTATGAAATAAATCCCTAAGTTTTGTGAGGCAAGGATTTAAGGTAAAATGAACGCCGATTTGATTCATCGGATAATTGAAGATAATGGAATAAGACATTCTTTCAGGCACTGAAAGTGCTACTTAGTAAGTTTAAGCAGTCATTGTAATCGTGTTTGTTTGGTTGCAATAGTTGCCCTACTTACAGGCGTTTTAAGTTCAATTCCTCGGGCCGTAAAGTGAACATTTATCTTCAAAATAAAATTAAGTTTTCTGTAGAAAAAATAGAATTCGGAAATTCTAAACGTGTTTAATTACAGGTTGCCGACAAGGATAATTGAGTTTTTTTATAGAAATAAACATATTTTGTGCATAAATATGAATTAAACTTGAAAATATTCAGCATTTTCAAAATATTGAAACAATCGTAATTTTATTTTGCTCTATTGTAAGATCACAGATAGAGTGCATCTGCAGTTTGGAGTCCTATTTATTACTGCAACTCATATGATCTTGAACGAGTACAGAGAAAGTTTTTAAGATATATTCAATTCAACTTAGGTCTACCTGTGTCAGAAATAAATTATAAATCCCTAATGACTGCTTCAAATTTACCATTACTGTCAAGCAGGAGGACAATAAATGACTTCTTTAATATTAAAATAGATTTC
Organism: Micrasema longulum; assembly: GCF_059751315.1. NCBI lineage: Eukaryota > Metazoa > Arthropoda > Insecta > Trichoptera > Brachycentridae > Micrasema > Micrasema longulum. The sequence continues at coordinate 218,551 of NW_028278723.1, read as the reverse complement.
TCAGTGTAATGTAATCAATACAGTGATGATTTAGATTTATTTTATACCACGCCGCTGAAGATCAAGTCCTGTGTTGTAAAAAAGAATTAACAATTTAAAATTCAAATAATGATCAGTTCTTCACTTTTGCTTTAACTCTTTTTACTCTTGGGTGTATAATTATTTTAAAAATTTATTATTGTTCAATATTAATATTTATATAAACCATAAAGTGAACTTTTTAACTTTCCTTTTAAAGCACTTTATTTTTTTTCTTCTTCTCATCCTCTTTTTTAAAAACTGCTATTTTCTTTTATTTACCTTAATTTTAAAAAGGTAAATATTTACATTTGTTACAGATGTATTTTTTCTTTTTTATATATAAATACTGTCTACCGTTGTATACTTTTCTCGAGATTTTTGCTTTTTTTTAATATTATGTCATTTTTTGTTGTATTTTTTTTCACTGGTTTTATTGTAATTATGTAAAAGGTTTATGAACCATAAATAAATAAATACAGTCAAAGGTAATATTCTGTTGACTTCCAAATGTAATTACATTTCTGCCCTTGGTAAAATAACAATAGTTACAACGTGCTTATAGAATACAACGTTACAACCTTAAAGATCAAAATTAAAAATAGGTCGTTTTTAGGATTAAGCACCATACCTAAAATATTAATGCTTTACCCTTTTCAAGGTTGTTCTAAATGTTCACACGCCCTTGACTCATATCAATTCTTTATTTTGAGTGCTTTTAGAGGGATGATTGTAGATTACATAATATTACTGTGAAAGCTTTGGGAAACAGTGGTTTGCTGTTTTTGAAAGCTCTACTCATAACGAATTAGGTTAAGAGAATTGTTGAGACTATATGGCGATTGTAGAAAAACAAAAAAATACATATGGCTTTTCGGGAAGTTTTTGCGCTGAATGTTAGTTGAAATATCTTAAAGAAAGCGTATAACGAAATAAAGAACAACATTTGTATATATACGTAGGTAAATGAGTAACACAGAAGCTGGATATAATCGTAACTCATTAGAATAATTCCCTTTTCATCTTTACTAATAAATATTGCATTTGTAATCCAATAACAATTTACCAGCAATGACTTGTAATACACAAGAAGAAAAAACTAGCTTTGCGACTAACGACATTGAAATATTTCAATTAGAAATCATCTTATTAATTAACATTTTACATTGATTATTTCGGATATATATCACGAGGTAAACCAGTTTTCACCAGATTGTCTCTTCAGGATGTTAACCTGATAGTAATTATGTATCGTTGATGATTAAGATTAACGATACTTATAATTTAATTAATTTATTATATACTTTACAAGAACACATTTCATAATTCAGTTAACAATGTATTTCTCACTGGAAAAACTTGTATCAAGGCTTGTATATATTTATTTTATTTATAAATCATATGACACAGAGTATTTTACAAGTATAAAACATATGTATATATAACATTTGCAGGAGTTACAACAACTCAATTCGGAACTTAAATAATATAAAAAAACAAAAAACACGCATTAAGAATAACAAAAAAACAAAGCAATTTTTTTTTTTTTTTTTTTATTCACCTCCACTCATTTGCGAGTGATTTTGCTAAGCAAGTTTAGAACCTTTAAAACTAAATATAACACGACAATATTATATAGACCAACATCTTTTTCTTACTCAAGCAGAACAAATATATTAATTTATTTATTAATATATACGCCCAATGGGTATTTTTAGGACATATTTATAAAATAGAAAATTATTATTAAAAAAGTAAAAAAACTCAATGGTAAATAGTAGACTTTGTGATAATGGAAGAGGAAGAGAAGTGTTTATAATTGAATTTGATTCAGTGATCGTTTGAAAGAAGATAACTCGTTATCAAAGAAATCAAGACTGGTATGTTTGTTGGCAGACCTAAGAATTCTGGATATTCCCCTAGAATAAAAACCATAGTTAATTCTATGGTTATCGGTATAAAAGAGTTAGTTTTGTCTGAGGTTTCCAGTTGGGATATTTAATTTTACTGAGTTCAGTAGTTCAGGCGCATCAAAGATTGAGTTGAGAATTTTAAATAGGACAAGAAGGTTGGATTTATTTCGACGGTCTTGAAGAGAAGATATATTTAAGGTCGTTTTTAACTTATTACAAGTTTATTGGTCTCTGGATAAGTCCAAACTCCAGCCTATTTTTCTCAAAAATCGATGTTGAACTGATTTAATCATTTTCATGTGAACATCATATTATGGAGACCAAATAACAGAAGAATACTCTAGATGCAATATAAAAACGCCTTCAAGAGTTGATTTACTGTTTAAGTTAAATTTTCTTTTTCTTTATTTATCCACCAATCTTCCTCTATTCTGTTTGTTGACTTTTGTAAAGTAAAATGACAAAAATATTCATTGATGTGGCTGAAATTTATCTGGATGAATTGTTTCACCTAGTAGGCAACGCCTGAAGATATTTTTAAATCTTAATACTAATCAATTGTTTCTTTCACCGAAAAAAATGATGCGGTAATATTTATGTACTCGTAGTATGTACGTTTTTCCTTACCTTGAGGCAAAATAGGTGGAGTTTTGCTCAAACCAATGACCTCCGCGTCTCACTACAAAGTAAGTTTAACTTTGAATTGCTCTCCTAAAGTTAGATTAAATTATTCCAAGGCGTCAGGTGCCAGATACCACAAGAAAATATTAAGCATTGTAATATCGTCAAGATGCCAGCCATAAACCAATGTGTATTCAAGACTAACTTTTTGAGACATTATTTTGATATCTGATTGAAAAAAAATTCCGGATTTAAATAACTTTCAAATCTTGAAAAAAAAATTACCTAGATTTTTAGAGATAAAGACAAACTTGATGCTTTCTTAAGCCCAAAAGATTTTTGATCGTTTTGACACATTTAAGCTTTCTTGAAAAAAATACCAAATACTTTTTTTTTGCACTACAACACCGAATTACATCACAGAAGACCCGGGCTTGAGGAAAATCACATAATATTTTAGTATTCTCACCGGGAATCGAACCCGGAACCTTCCATGTGTGAGTCAACCGTCTTTACCACTACACCACAGAGGCCGCCATATATACATATATATTTATTTATTTAATTTATAATTGACATTAAAATATTTATGTCTGATTATCATTTTTAAATTGTATTCTTTGGAATTTTATTATTTATAACCTTTATCTTTTTTTCTGGATTGTTATTATATTGCATCACGTGTCATTATATTTGAATCTAATTAATTTTACTATTCATTTTTATTGTAAATAATGGCTTGGTACGAGAACAGCCTAAAAAGCTTTAATAAGTTAACTTATATTTAAACTAGTGTAATTTTGAATGAAAATTAAAAAAAAAAATATATGTTCATATATATATATTTTTTTTTCTATATTATAAACATAAAATTATACAATTACACAACGTTGCTTTTAATCTCCAACTAGGGTTATTTTCCCCGTTATAAGCTAGTAAAAAATAAATACATATATATGTATATCAATACATAGAAAAATAAATTAAGGTATTATACATACTGAAAAACATAGTTCAATATATTGTTTAAAAAACCGAAAAAAAATAACAAAAAACTAGTACAAAATTGAGTGAAAATGTTTTAAAAAACCCAGTAAAATACATAGTTAAAAGATTACATATAGTAAAAATGTAATTAGAGACATAGTAAAAATCATACTTTTAAACCCAGTAAATAAAAAAACTTCGACATCATATGGTAAAAATGCAGTCATCAATAGACTTCACTCTCTAGGCAATAAGTACCAGGACATTGGTGACTCATTTCACATGAAATTTATTACATATAGAACGGCTCTTCTTCTTTATTTTATTGGTAATAGTTCTAGGTAACTATTTGTTACTTTTGTTAAATTTTTGTTTTAAACTTCTTTATTAGTGTTTTTTTTTTCTTTTTTCGTTTCTTTTCTTAATTAATTTATAACTAAAAAATATTTCTCTTTGTCATTTTTTTTACATCATTGTATATTTTTCTACATAAACATATACTATTTACCTAAATATTAGTTTTCAATAATAATACATATATTTTTTTATTGTTATTCAAAATTGTCTTCTTTGTTATTTTTTTAACTGGTTCAAAGTATTTCTAATACCAAATTATCTTTTTTTATCGATAATTCTACAACTGGTAATATTTTATTCTTTTATATGGTTTATATTTCTTAGACTTTCTAAATTAATAATATTGTTTTAAATGCTCTGTATTACTTAAATTAAGCTTACATGTATGTATATTTAATTGTATTTGTAACTAATATGTAAAAGTCACTAAGTGCCGTTTATTTCAATAAAATAAAAAAAATAAAAAAAACATTTTTTGTAAAATACATAGTAAAAAGAAAAAAACCATTAAAAAAACATAGTAAAAGATGTGATAAATAAAAAAATGTGTAAATATAGTAAAAACATAGTAAACATGTCATGAAATTTAACGCTAATTACTTTCAAACTCACTAATCACAATATCTAATTATGGCGTCAATAAAAAGTCATTCGTTTTCGAGATATTTGCACTTTTTCAAATTTGGAGAAAATCTACACATAAGACCAGTTTTTTGAACGCCACAACTACAAATTTCCATATATATCATTATTTATATCACATAAGTCTGAATAATACTGCTATTTTCACAGTTCAAAATAAAACTTGATGCGCTCAAGTATGAAAAAAAAAAAATTGCTCAAGTCATGTTTTGAACAAAAAAAAATCTAGTTCTGACTCCTCATACTGCATAAAAAATGTTCCACGTACATCTGGCATATTATTGACATTGTAAACGACTTTTTATTTAGGTCATATTTGGATATTCTGATTAGTCGTGAGCTGGCCAATTACGCCTTGTAAAGTTGGAATCGTATTTCGGAACATGTTGTAAGTATTTTAAGATTTAAAAATTGTCTGTTAGCTTTCCATTCAAGTGAAATAAAAATTAAGATTCATTTTATTAAAATTTAAAAAAAAAGAATAAAAAAAAAGAAAAAGTTACGAATTCAATATAAAAAAAAAACATTGAAAAATAAAAAATCCCATTAACGCACGACCATGTCAACATACATTAAACATATTAAATGCAACTTTTCATTTTAAAAATAAAAATACAGGTAGCGTTTGCTTAATTAACATCTGTTCTACAATAAGAATGACAATCCAAACTTTTTTTTTCAAATAGTATACACGAAAAATCTTGTACAACGTGTTTCTCGGCACGAGATATTCGATTCAGGAATACATCATTACCTAATCATTAATGATTTTTATTACGGTAAAAAAATACAAAAAAAAACACTCTCTGAACCACGCGAACGATCTGAAAAAGTAACTGATTAGAAATTAATCTGAAGATATTGGCACACCTCGAAACAACGACGTGCGTGACGTCAACATAAATATGAAATTAGTGAATTTCCGAAAGATTAGGAAGCTTTCAAATACGTTGGCTTTCGACAACGTATAATTTCCACATATTATTGACATTTCCGTAATTAAATAATAATTTTAAATGGGATTCCCAGTTTTAGATTCTTCCTGTCTATCTATGTATCATAATGTGTTTTGGTGACATATACGTATTTGTTTACTTTTAATTGTATGGACCAGATGGCGACAATTTTTTAGTTTTTTTTTATTGAATTTCTGTGGTGCAGAAAAGCGTTTATTTTTATGTTAATTTTTTAAAAAATACCCTTGCTTAGGAACGGCACCGGCGTGATGGTTAGTTGTTGTTGTTATTAAAAAAATTCGTTCTTATAATTTACAAAAATATTTTTATTTGAGTGCTCATTTTCAGCGATTTGTAAATAACTTACTAATACAAAATGAAAATCAAGTTGGAGGAGAGTGGAATTCGGACCTCGGACCTCTGATCCGTGAATCCGCAACACTAGCCTCGGGACCATAACCCAAATGATTTTATTAAGTAAAATTTCATAATTTTTCTTGCCCAAAAAATATTGGGCAATAATTGGGCATGATTATAAATTATTTAAAATTATTGATTACTCTTTTTGTACTTACCTATATATATTTTCTAAATGCCCCTTGGGCGTATTGTAAAATTAAATAAATAAATTATTCGGCACAGGTATTGCCCCACCAAGTCTAGATACTTTTTGGTGGGACGAAATTATTTACAGGTGTGTTTTACACGCTCGCATTTATTAATTACCTTTTGAAAATTACTATTTAGTACTGAGGAGGCGATTTCATATTTATTTATTTTATTTCAAGGTCTTTCATGTTAATTATGATTTTCCAGAGAACAACCTTGTAATAACGTAATTGAATGTTAGTTAACGTATGATAACCGCTTTTTAAGTAACAAGTATAGTCAGATTGTCATTTCTTGAAAGTGCAATGGATACCAAATCAGAGATATGTGTTTTGCTCTACGCGAGAGATGATTTTCATGTTCCTCAAATGTTTGTGTAAATATTAAATTATTAATTCATATGATAATAAAAAAACAACTTTGTTTTCAACTGCTTTTTTATTTTCTTTCGACCGGTTTCACAGCTGCGCTTTTTTGACAAGGTATAATTTTATAATGAATCTTATTCTTCCCAAACTAATTTTAACAAAGACACTGAATCAAAAGTTTTTCACGTTAAAAACAAACCCAAAATTAGACAACTTAGAAAATTAAGAAAACAAAAAACGGTAAATATTAAGATAAATAATCAAATGAATAATATTTCCTTAAGACAGCTCCTGTCTCGTTTTAAATATGAAATTCGCTTCACTACACACTTTTTTTATTTATAAGAACAACATGACAAAAAGGTTTGATATATTAGCTCCATATATTTTGATTAAGTGAACACTGTTGAAATAAAATACGTATAAAATTCATCGGTAAATTATTATACCTTAAATAAGCGTTTTTTTTTTAAACCAACACAGTCATAGTAATAAACAATACATAAAGAATAACAACAACAAAGAACAAGACCAATTATGGGTTTCTTATAGGAAAAAAAAAAAAAAAAACAAAACGTACAGTTCGCTAGAAGGAAAGAAGGTGGAATGGGAAAGTGGGGAAGGAAGAGAAGAAGAAGAAATAGTAAGTAAAAGAAAAAAGAAATACAAAATGTACACATACAACATACATATATATATATATATATAATATACAGATATATGCATACACATACATACATACATATACACAAATAAACATGCATATATATATATACACATACATACACACCTAAACAAATACGCATACACTTATGCACATACTTTCGCGTATATAAATGTAATTAATAATAAAATAATGAACATTAATAAGTAAAACCATTGAAAAATAGTAACTAAAAATTTCGGTCTTATGACGTCTCTATCGCAATTTTAATATTTTTTTTATTTTTAAACAGTATTTTTTTTCGTCAAAAAGATCTATCGCGCTAAAATCTTTATCATATGACGAGCATACTCAATAAGCGTATTCATTTTTACCCATATTCGATTGTTGAAGAGATGTTGAAAAAAGATGACTGAGTTTACTATTACACCTGGTATTCAAAATTTTATTAGGGATTATAGTTCAGCATAATCAATTTCGTTATTTAGGATTTTATATAAATACACCTGCTTTTGAACAATTCCTTGATCTTTAAAAGAACCAATCCCAAAGTTTTGCAAAGCTTACAGCAATCGGTATAATAAATAAAAAAATAGTTATTTTAATAAAACTTGTTCTATTATTATTATTCATAGGTATTTTTTATTTTATTTTAAATCTTGAAATAGGCACTCCAATGCTCTAATTATAACAATGAACAAATTTTAAATCCATACTTTTTCAACACATATTTCTTAATTTGGTAATGTATCCAAAATAAAACAAGTTTATTGGATTGTAATTCTACTTGATTTTTTATAAAATATACAAAGGGTATATTGTGACGCGCTTCGTCACTGTATTTAATTATTATTTAATTAATTATTTATTATTATTTAATTAATAATTATTTTATTTAATTATTTATAATCGTAATCTTGTAATTGTAAATTTGTTAGTCCATATTATGTACGAATATAATAATTTTTTTATTTTTTATTTTACTATATACCTACTAAATATATAAAAACTTGTAATGTTACCAATAAATTAAATTAAAATAAAATAATATTATAAAATCTTAATGTATTTTACCTTAGTTGACATTAAACATGAATGAAACCTGTGTAAAACACCAATGTAGAATTTCAACAATAAGTTTCAAAATAAACCTGTTTAAATGAAATCAATATTTTTATAATTATTAAATTAATTTTAAAGTCATACAAATGTTTTTAAATAATGGAAGAATTTTCCCCAATATAACCAAAATATTCCTCTAATTTACTCAGTATACCCTAATTGAATTTTAATTACTCTTCTTATTTTAGCTTGTATAGAAATCCACAAAAAAAAATAGCAATTATTTTTAGTATATAAGGAAACTTTGTAAATATTTAAGTTAGTTTGTTTGAAAATGTCCTAACAAGACGAAACGTGTCACAATATACCCTTTGGATATTTTATAAAAAATAAAGTAGAATTACAATCCAATAAACTTGTTTCATTTTGGATACATTACCAAATTAAATGTGAAATTCTACCAATCTGCATACACAATAAATACATATTTCTTAACCTTCTGTTAATTTTTTTTTTTTTACATTTCATCACAAAGTTTGTCCTTCAAATATAAAAAATGATAATATGCTAACAGAATATTTCGAAACATATTATTTATTCCAAAGTAATACATTTATTTTCTCATTAATGAAGAATTTTCACAGCAGTCTACATTCATGTTCAGTTCTCCATTAAAAAGTTATGTATCTTGCCATTAAGCATTTTTAATGGAAAAACATTCATTACATTTATTCAGACAAATGCCTACATTTTTAATTGCTTTTTAAATAATGGAAAAGTTTCAGAAACATTTCATCCCAATTCTAATTACAATGAGCTGTAAGATTAACAAACATCTAAAAATAATTGCAGCCGTAAATAACCTAACAAGTTATTCTTCTCGGGTTTGCGAATCACAATAATTAAAATCGCTGTAAATGCTCAATTAATATAATATATTATAGAAATAAAAGACAAGCGGAACTTGAATCTTCAAATTTGGAATAACCTGCGACCGTTTTAATCGCATTTAAGATATTTTCGAGGCTGGTAATGTTTTATAACAGTAAAAATTCAGAATAAGGAAGTTCAGTACTACGGGAAATTGGATATAAAAATATTTTCTTGGACCAGGTAAAATTTAAGCATTTATTTGTACGGCGAATGTATGTAAAAAATAATAAAAATGATCTGATAAAAATGAACTACTATGAACGATGTCACTAGTTCTTCCGAATCAACTAATAATAGAGTACTGTGATAGGTTTCCGGTTTACGAAAAGCGTACCCATCAGTCAGCTGAACTCACCGAAGAGAACTTCTGACGTCACAGGCGGAATAATTTCAAAATCTTAAAAAATCAGAGCAAAATAATTAAAAAATATTTTTTTTTTTGCTTGTATCGATATTCTATTAACAAATGAAAAACATTTAAAAAAAACCTCTGAACTATCTCATTCAAACTTAAAATATAAATAATTATAATAATTTATTCATTGTTATTTGTCTGGAGGTCTTAAAATGCGTACGTACTAGAGTTTACATAATGTTATTTCAATGTGTTTAAATACGTATGTATTGGAACCTGATTTTGAAATAATACAGTTCAAAAACTATATTTAAAATGTGTGATGTTAACGGCCTAATCTCCCTTAGTCCTAGATTTACCACTTCCTTCATTTTTGAATGCGTTTTTATATATTTATTTTATTTATGTAAGATTTTTTAGCCTCATATAAATTTATTAAAATGTGATAAATTAAGTTTTTTTTTTCAAAAAGAGAAATACTTGAGTTCTTATTGATGACTTAAATTTTAATTTTCAAACCATTTCCTAAAAGTGGTAAATAACTTGTGCTAGAAAAATGGAAATCGAGTTGTGATAGAGTGGGATTTGAACCTCAGACTTCGGATTCTATAAAAAATGATGACATTGCTACATTGGTCATCGCGCTATTTCAGGTGAAATGTGTCATCGATTATGGACTATGGCTCCCACACATTTGTCTTGGCTGCGTTTTTATATTTTTTCTTGAGTAAGTATTTTTTTACAAAATATAATGACATGCCTTTTTAATTACAAAAGTAAAAAATACGATAAGAAAAAACTATGTTACTTTAGAAAAAAATATATATCTGGGTTTAGGTCGAGAAAAATCGTAAAATTTACTCAAAATACATTTTTAAATAATAAATTTATATTGTAAAACTGTATAGTAAATAAACTTGAAGGTAGAAATGTTATTGTTTATCTTTGCATAAAAATGTCTGCCTTAAAACAGGTTGTACCTAGTTAGGTCCCTGGTCCCTACAGTGCCCTTGAGGTGATTTTCACAAAAATGGCGCTATATAAATTATCCAAACATTATTATTATTAGACATGATCCAGAGAAATCTAGTACCTAAGTGTGTATATGGTAGATAAAGTAATCGTTATTTTTGTTAATACACTATGAATATTATTATTATTTACTTCTGTTCTTAAATGAGAATATTGAAACAGTCCCGAAAATAACATTTCCAGGAATTGAAATTACACTCCGCTGAAATAATAAAGTAAGTTTCAAACTATTTTGAGGACAGAAAAGTCTTCATAGGTTTGGCGTGATGATGAAAAAAGATGTAAAAAAAGTTGGGACTTGATAATGTTCTTCATCTTGTTATCATTTCTGACTCAATATAGACATGCTGATCATAGTGGTGTGTTCCTCCAATAAGAAATATCCCGTAAAAAAATCCATGTCTTCAATTACTTGCAAATTAAAAAAAATAATTAAAACTTTAATTGATAGATTAAAAGTGATTAAAAGAAAAACACAAAGTAATTTATCATTCTCCGAGAGAACTTTTTCAGATTGTGCGAATTTCCGTTTTGATTGTTTCTAATAAATTCGATTAAATAACTTGAAATTACCAAGAAATATCCAAAGCGTTATTAAAAATGTTCGTATTTGAGGAGAAAGTTGACTCTTAAAGCCATATTTTCATACTTTTAAAAGTATGAAAACTTATGGTTTCATTCCTAGAGGTACAAAGGATTTTGAATCAGTTAAAGTAATGAAACTCTTGTTCAAATCCATTGTTAGAAGCCAGTTGAGTTCCCCTTTTCGCCAAATCCATATAAAAATTTTGAAATTGTTTAACGAAAAATTTGTAGAAAATTTAAATAACAAATTCCCATAAAACAAATTAATTACATATCTTGGCTAAATTCTTTGAATTTACTAAATGATAACATTTGCATAAAAAACCAATAATTAAAAATTCGATTGTGCGAACACCTGGATTTAATCAATATCAACATTCCAACACGTACGACTAGACAAAATACTTTATATTATAGACACCCTTCTCAAACCAACTATATTTGTCACTCACGTATACCGCTTATACGCAGGCTAGGGGATGAATGTACATACCTCTCATATTGACATTTTTAACCCGAGTCTGTGAACTTAAATCATCTCTATATAAATATTTTATGATGTTCTATACTAAAGATTTGTAAAAGCTAATGAACAACTGATAACTTATTTTATATATAATAATTTTTATACACAAAAAATATTTATTTAAAAAAAATAAACACAATTTTGTAAGACTTCACTCCGCATAATGTACGCAAGAACTGTTTTTTTCCTGTACGCAATGAAAAACGGTAATATGCATTCAATTTGCACAAATTTTATAGTTAATTTTAATATTATATATTGACATGCGCCGTGGCGCAGTTGGTTAGACGGCCAATTGTGAAACTGGAGTCGCGGGTTTGATTCCCACCAGCTGCAAGAAAAAAATCCAAGAAAGATTTTTTTCGCAATTGGTCTGGGTGTTGTAGTGTATTTTTCGTTACCTCCTTCCATATCCCCTCTATCTCAGCTGCTGACAGTCTTCAAAATAGAGGCTGAGCGGGTTATAAATATAAAAAAAGCTTTATTTTTTCTGGGGTATCTTTTATGTGCTGACAGATATTTTCATTTTTATTGTTTTATATTGATATTTATTTTTGTGTGACTCAATTATTATACTGGTTTTCATACAAAAGATCATTTCATCGGACGCTGCCTGATTTTAAAGTTGAGGTTGACATTGCTAAAGAGTGCTCTCACTTAGAAAATATTGTACAAACTGTTTCAATACAGCATCTCAGTACTTTGGCTGAGTATAGGTATTCTGAGAGCAACTCTATTATTTTATCCTCTCAAAAAATAGTTCTAGGAAGGCGTTCGAAAGTTCATGAGACAGTCGACCGAAGATCATAAATTTGGTTTCGGGTATGTCAATACTCAGTCCAAGCTGTCTCCCTGCATCATTCAACGCGTTCAGCAGCTTTGTAGATCTTGACTGTTATCAACCAGCACTAGAGCATCATCACCCGAAATAATAAATAAAATTCTCGTTGTTTTTTTTTATTTTAAAGTTTTTTTTAATTTTTCAGTTACGCCCGATCTAGTGAGGATTAAGATTTATCATTTTTAAATAAAAGCGATATTAGTAATAAAAAAAACAGAAAAAAACGAATTGATGGTGTATTAATAATTGGTTTACGCAATAATACTTTAACAATAACATTTTAATTACTTTGTTTAGCTAACTTTAATTCTAGTTGGCAAATCTATTAACGGCTCCTTTTCCTTACGACAACTTTTGTAAGGTTGATATTATTATCAAGGAAGTACGAAGGTTATATTGACGTCAATCTAAAGAGCTTAGGGATAGAAACGTGTCTCTAAACAGAATAGACTTTCCGAATATAATAATACAAACTGTCAGGAAAATGGATGTTGCAAAAGTCACCAACGTTATATTTACTCGGTTTTTTTTTACATTTTACATTATTTTTTTTGCACCACAACAGGCCAGGAGGCCTAATTACAGTAGTGAATTACATCACAGAGCACCCAGGCTTGAGAAAAATCACATTTTAATTTTTGTGTTCTCACCGGGAATCGAACCCGGAACCATCCGTGCGTGAGTCAAGCGTCTTTACCACTACACCACGGAGGCCGCCAATTGTTAAGACATTTAACATGAATTTATACTTGTAACTTATGTTAGATTACATACATAGTAGTTTTAATTACAGAGTATGGGTGGGTAAGTAAGTGGATAAGTTCTGTGTGGATCAATGCGTGAGTGGGTAAGTTGATGAGTTTCTACTGGGTCAGTGGGTTAGATGGTGTGTGGATGAGTGAGTAAAAGGGGAGTTGGTAAATGGGTGACTGTGTGAGTGAGTAAGTCAGTGGGTGGGTGAGTGGGTGAGCTGGTGAGTAGGTGAGTTGGTTAGAGGTGAATTCTGAGTGGGTGAGTAGATAAATGGGTGATTAGGTCAGAAGTAAATGTATGTTGAGGAGTACGATGGGTTGAAAATGTAAGTAAGTAAAGGCTGGGTGAGTGTATGAATTGATACACCGACGAATGAGTGAGTTAGGTAGCTGGAAGGGTGAATGAGAAAGACAATGGGTAAATTGGTGATGTTTAGTACGTACATTATTTATGCACATACAAAACTTCAGTAATTTTTTTGTTTAGTTTTTGGACAATTATTCAATGTGATCGAATAGCTTGCTTAATAAAAAAGTATCCACGAGTGAAATGTAGGATCACAAATATTTAAAATAAAATAAAAAGATTAATTTCAAAAATTGAAATCATTTTCTGTAGTCTAAAATAACTTCATATGAATCAAACCTTGCAGGAAGCAGCTTAATAAAGTTTTTGAATTCGGTAGCGAAATTTTATTTTTTAACAATCTTTTTTCGTTGGCCACCGTGTTTAATGATACAAAATAGGGCGATGGAAATAGTATTTCACATGAACCGGAAGTCCTTTTAAGAACGTGGGATGAATTCTAAGATGGAGATTTTACTGATCATCTCAGGTGCCAATAGTCGACAGGACAACGATCGTTATTAATATAAATTAAATCATTTGATACTGATTCTTGAGAGGTTTGTACTTTGGTAGGAGTCAATTTTATTTTTATTAAATTATAAAGCGACAAATGAAAACATAATTATAACTTGTATAATTACATAAAAGTTTTAATGATTAATTTATTACGGTTATTATTACTTGCTTCACTCGGTAAGCACGGCTTATTTGAAAAAGTTTTTTCTCACTAGTATTAACACGCAAGTACGACGGTCATCCATAAAAAAGGTAATAACATTTATGTAGGATAGAAAACTGCTTGTAATTAATTGTATATCTCAGGATAACTCACAATTATGTAAAACCATTTATCGATACGTTTTTGTGGTAGGGGGAGTAGTGTCATGAAAGCACTAGTTTTTTATATGTCGTCAGTGTCATAGACATTCGCCGCCTGCTGTTTTAGGAGCTTCTTCACTACTTCTTTGTCCTCTTGATTATTAAAAAAACGTTTCTTACCTAAAAACTCTATAAGTTTAGCAAAAGATGATAGTCTGAAGGCGCAATGTCTAGTAAATAGGGAGGGTGGGTGACAATATCTTATTCAAACGACGTCTACGATTCCTGTGTAACTCGCGCAGAGTGGAGCCTGGCGTTATCATGCAGGAGGCTTACTCCCTGGATCAGCATTCCGTTTTGCAGTTCTGTAGGCTTTTGAATGTTTTTTCAAGGTATTGAAGTAAGTGTCTGCATTAACGGTAGACCCTTTAGGCATAAAATCAACAAAAAAACCCCCCGAAAAGTCCCAGAAAACTGATGCTATAACTTTACAGGCTGAATGAGTAGTTTTGAACTTCTTGGTGAGTGTGCCAACTTGCGAACAAAAAAATTCCCGCAGCCTTAGAAGACTTTGTAACATTATTTTGTGGGTCACCCTCGTAATTTAATACAGTTCTTAAGAGACATAAAAAACAAACGGTTCTTATACTCTCTTATATCCTTTATATTGTTATATTATTCACTTTGCCTAGTTGTATGAAACAATACTTATGTGATTTTTGTTAAATTACTTTAAAATATTCTATTATTAAATTAGTTTTTTACATTTATTATTGAATTGTTTAAACTTTCTACTGAATATGTTGTATAACTTTGAGGTTTATTTTTTTCGTGAATCTTGGGTAAAAAGAAATTTATGATAAAAATAAAGAAAAATACAAAGCCAAATATGTACGTAGAATAAATTTTTGTAAAAGGCAGATTTGCCGTTTATGTAAATAAAATAGAATAAATAAATAAATTACTGATTTTCGTTTTCCTCTCATGCAAAATGTTAAAGGTTCAATTTCTGGCAAAGTTGACACGAGATTCTTATTTCAACACGGACAGGCATATAGCTCACCACATACCGCACACTGCATTTGAAGACAAAAACTAAGAGATGGGTACGTCTCGAAACCGGTAGACATAAAAAAGTCCGTATGTGGTTTTATACAAACATTAAATAAGCTTTACTACAAAACCACAAAAATCAGACTGTAGACAAATTAAAATCAACTTGAAAAATCAAATGATGACTACACTAACATGACTAGTTCTTTTAATTAATGTGTTTATTTATTTATTGTATACATAAAAGAAGTTAACATTATTGCAAAATTTTAACTTTCATGTCCGGTCTTTCTAGAAAATTTCGTGTTAAGTTGGTTTCGTGTACGCAAAATCAATTAATTTAAATATTTATACCTTTTGAGACCTATTATTATCCAAAAAAATATCATTATTCCCTTTTTAATAGAGCACTGCATTGGTATATACATCTCAACGTATCTTGATCATTTTTGTTTCATGAAAATAAGATGATTAGTCTTACGCTTCAGGTAGCAGTCCAGGGACTATGAAGTATTCTAGTGTGAAAACACCCTTTTTAATAAATATTTCATATCGACCATGTCGGGAATCGAACCCGAGACCTCTTGAATGGTAGGCAAACGGGATGACCATTACGCCACAAGGTTGAAATATACAAAACAAACAATAAAAATTCGTTCAAATCGAAAATTATGTTTCAAATAAATTATTTAATAAAACATAGTGTTCAAAACTTAAGATCATGTATCATATATTAGTAATTGGATTGTTACATAATTTAATAATTCAATCAATAATATTTTTTATGCGATCCTAACAATTTTTTTTAATAGACATGATCTTCACGAAACGTTAACTGTTTCTTTTTTTCGATAAACTCGATTTTAATACACCATCGTTATTTTATAAACACGATTTTGATCAAACGCATAAGTACCTAACCTGTTTTTTTTTTCGAAAAACATTTAGAGTAGAGGCTTTATAAAAGAACAACTTTTTTATCACTCAATTTTAGATACGCTTTATTTTCTTTTTAAACATTGTGTCTAAATTATTTATAATTTATTTCGTATAAGTTGAAATAAAATAAAAAATAAATAACATAAATGACTTATGAAATGTGTGTTTTAAAAACATGAATCAAAATTTACTTGGATAATTAATGATCATGCGTAAACATGGGTGGGCGATTGTAAAAAAAAATGGCATGTTATTCATTTTAATTACATTGTGTCGTATAACGACAGTGATTATTATTACGAGTCATGTTATTTTCAATTTGTACAATTAATTCTCAAAATGGTAACAGAAAATATTCGTTTGACTTTCCGTACATAGTCAGAGGTACAGCTTGTTATTTATGTACAAGCATAATTCTTTTCTGTTCATTTTGACTGAGGACAATTAGTCTTGGGTTGATTAATTAGTGAAAGGGTTGAAAATGTTTCATTAATTAGATATGTGATAAGGAAAAATCAACGAATATGTACGCTTTTAACTGACACTAAAGAATTTTTGACAAATTAATATTAATCATTCATCCTTTTATTTGGCTGGTATAAAAGTATTTCCTTCATCATCATTATTCCTTTTGACGCATTATGAACACTGTATTGGTACACTTAATGTAGCGTACATTGATCATTTATTGAATTAAGTTCTTGTATGGTGTTCATCCTAACGCTTTAAAATATTGCATTGAAGAACAACTTTTTTATTAATATTTTGAGTCAACCTTTCCAAAAATCAAACCCGGGACATCAAGCATAGAAGGCAAACGTGCCAAAAATTACACTACGTGGCGGGCTTATTTCCACTCGATTACTTCATTGACGATTATTACCCGAGAGAAGCCGGAAAGTTAACATTTATCTTCAATTTTATCTACAAAGTAAAATTAGTTTTCTGTATGAAAAGCAGAATAACGTATGTATTTTTCTTCTAAATATGTGAAACTATAGGTTGTCGACGAGGATATTTTAAATGTTTATGCAAATATACTATTTTTCATACACGAATAAAGGTTTTTCTTGAAAGACAGTTAAAGACAACTCTGTAAATTTTCCATTGTAATCCGGGCTCTGGATTTTAATTTTATTTCACACACAGATTTCAAACCATATCAGTGTTGTGAATTCACAAGTATTTAAAGCTCTAAACATTCTTGATCCTGTGGTCATTCTTAAAAAAAGGCTGATTAGAGTCAGGACTCATTAAAAACTGGATCTTTTTTGATAAACTTTCATAGAATATATTATCACAAAAAAAATATCACTGCCATGAATGGGTTATTTATATAATTACAAAATTGATAAACTCACAAGTGTAACACTTTATCATTAATTATCTGAAGAAATATACACTTAACTTAAATTTATCTCTTATTCAACGTTTATTTATTTTAACATATTACAACAGAGATGAAGAACATTTTAGAAAATGTAATATATAAGTCTAGGCATCTACAGGGCTTATGACCTGTCAATGGTTGGTTTGAATTTAATTAGATGAATCTCACCCGCATAAATAAAAGTTTCAGCTCTTTAACTTCACAAATCACGTCATTAGCCCTGTAGATGCCTAGACTTCTATATTACCTTTTCTTAAATGTTCTTCATCTCTGTTGTAATATGTTAATATAAACAGCTCCCCAGGGAGTTGAATCCAATTCTTGTCTACAAAAAATTGGACAAACTCAAAATATTGTTTATTTATTTTATAGAAAAACACAGTCAACAAATGATTAAGAAAAGATTGAAAGACAAAACAGCGAAGTTTCTAAATAATAATCATGCACTTTAAATTACTGTACATTTTTAAATATGCGTAAGTGTGCGTGTTTGTGTATATTTGTATGAGAGCAAGTGTTCAGGTGTGTGTAAGCGTGTGCATCATAAAAAAGCAAGTGGGAGTGTATCGCAGCTAGATGAAATAAGTCGTAATTTATTTTTAAATAAATACGTGAGCATGTTAAATATATCAACAGATGGAGAAAATAAATATAATCTGAGCAAGAACGATGAGAAGAACGTGCATAGGAATAACATTATTTATATTCCTCACCCCTAATGTAAAAAAAATATTTTGATGAAAAGTAGAGACGCCTCCGGTTTCCTTTAGACTTTCTGTCAACTCATTAAACATCTTTGAACCTACTACCTATTATTTAATGAATAATAGTAATTTTGACGTACTTAAATTGTAAAAAAATGTCATTTAGTATCCAAAATTATCTTTCTAAAACATTTTTTTTCCTAAAAATTTATCCCTTATTCTACATGCTGTGGAATATCTTTTCCGCATATTTCCCATTTTTTTCTCCATAATAAATCGATCCACCCTAATGTCCACTCTCACAACTAATTTCTTAAACATAACACACACAAAGAAACCGATTTATGTACGTCTCTTTTATTTCTGTAAGTATCTCTCAAAGATTGTGTTCTCGGTATATTTTGCTTACTACATTTTTTAAATCTGTATAACTGTTGATATTTGAATAAATAAAATAAATTAAAAAACATATTTTCATCATTTCCTTATAAAACTGAGTTTGATCAATCAATAAACTAAATATTATATTATTTATTATGCAATGATAAAGACATTGATATAGTAATAATCGTGTTATCAATATTAAATAAAATACAAAAATTATACGTAGCCATTCTTATCTCACTGTTCTTTGAGTGAAGACTAGTTGAATACAACAAATTATATCAAAATAATAGCTTCATTTTATATATCTAAGAGTACTGGAAATATGGAGGTGAAATATTTATTATTGATTTTCTTATGCATTTTCTATGGAAGTTCTTGTGAAGAAAGTGACTGGTGGACATCTATCCAACTATACCAAATTTATCCCAGGTCTTTTAAGGATAGCAATGGTGACGGAATTGGTGATATAAACGGTAATTTACAATATTTTATTACGTGCAAATGTGTGTATCTGACGATCATGAACCACACTTTCAAACATATGTAGTTCTGTTTTGTGTGTTCGATTTCTTGCCAACCTGTGTAAGTACAGATTTCACCGCCAAATAGTTAAACCAGCCACTCAATTGGGCGGTTAGGCTGTTCATTAATTGCCATCATTTAATTGAATGGCTAACGGACGTTTAGCCAAAATGTTGAAAGGAACGATTAACGAAAGGGCTGAACGTCACTTATCTTCCTTAATTTTAATACGAAAATAATAATTGTTTTATTTTTTAAATTATCTTGTTATGTGAAGTTATGTTAGGTAAGTGTAAGTTGGGTTAAGAAACGAATGTTTTATTGTTATTTAATGAACCCAACTAATCCTAACCCAACCCGGTGGCTTTTGGCTTGGCCGTTTGGAAAATGCTAGTTTTTTTATCAGCCTTTACGTTGAACGTTATCCTAAATCATTCAACGAACGGCCTAGCCATTCAGGTGAATGCTAGCACTTTATAAACAGCCCAGTAGTTCGGTTAATTGATTGATTTAACTATTTGGCGGTGACGTATATAAACACATGTACTTTGCGTATAAATATATGTGTATATTTATTTATTTATTAAACAATATATTGAAGGTTGTTTAACCCATCGCGGAATGCCGACCGTAAACTAAAGTTGGAAATTTACAAATAGAAAGCAAATAGCTGCGAAACTGCCAATATGTATAGAAAAATAGATCCATATCATCCGCAGAAGCCGTATTCAGCAATAGAATTGATCTATAAATGGGTGAATTCTGACTTGCATTTTAACGGCTTCTGGGTGTGTAAAACAGTACATGAGATTTCGCTCTAGTACAATTATTGGTAACATACAAACTTATCTCTTTCAGTATATTTGGATTATATTTACTTCCAGAAATCAGCTTACAGAAATGTTTCGCGAGAAAAAATTGACGACGAGATTCGAGGGTGCTGTAATCCAGCATCTCTGCTTGAAATTATGATGAATACAAAAATGGATATTCATTCTTTTCCTTAAGATAAAAGTATCGCAAAAATATATAAAATGTATGTATCCCTATGTATTTGTAATGAAAAAAAAAAGTACTCTCACTGAAAACTGGTTAAATCAGTATAACCACGCACAAGCTATGCTATTGAGGAATTTATTTTTCGTTTGTCGTTTTTTGTACACTTGATACTGTGAAACCATGCGAATTGAACAATGGCGAATTGATCATGTCCAATCAATTTAATCCCAGTCAGTGAAAAATTCACTTCTCTTTTTTCTCAATCCAATGAAGTACATATTATGTACTTTTGGATTACTTCCTTTCAGCAAAAAGATGCTAAGGTCACCAGGTTTTAGAAAGCTCATTCGAGCAACTTTTCTCGTTTGACAACGAGTAAATTTTCCGTGTATGTGGGCACCGCCAAGAAGACTTATGTCCTCAGATGCGGTGTGCGGTATGTGGGGGGTAAGCTGTAAAACCATCTGATTACAAGTAAAAAGAAATCAGTCATACAAAAAAAAAATGTTTGTTGAAAGTAAACAAATAAAATCAATAATCATTTCAACTATTTCACTAATCGATCATTCGAAAATATTATAGATTCGATTTCCGATATGATTGAAGTCAAGTATTTCATTAATCCATTTCTTTAAAAGTGTTTTTTTAAAACATAATAAATTGACCATTATACAAAATGAATAAAATTAGATGACTGGAATCAGTGCTTGATTTAAATACTAAAAATTGATTGATATACAGATAGGAGGTACAGGTCTATGAGCTGGTTTCCAGATTAAGAAAGCTGTGTTACGTCTGCTCACTTAGGAACATCTTGGACATTGGCACTTTAAGAACTGTGTATTTTGCTCTTGTCAGTGGCTACATATGATATTTGTTATAATTTTTATTTTATTATTGTTTAGTGATATGCATGCTTTTACTTTCTTTTATGTTGTATTCCAACTCAACACAGGGCTCTTGGCCTTATAGAGTTATGTATATTCATTTTTTTTATTTTATAATATACTACGATTAGTATTGGTACGCTGCGATAAGTTTCTGAAATCAGTGCGCTTTGGACCTTCAAGTACAGATAATGGAACGATGAAAATGATTATTTTTGGATAAAAAAATTATGTGACATTGTATATTTTATAAAAAGTTAATTATTTGAACACAAATAAAAAAAACGATAAATTTTAAGAAAAAATAACGAAATGTCATTTTGATTAACTTAAGTTGACATTAATTATGATGAATCAGATGATCTTTGAGTACCAGTAATTATTTTTCATTAAATAGCATTCATTATCTTAGTAAACAATGAAATCTACGAATAACATGATTGATTGGGATATAAAAGTAATTTACTTAACAAATAAAGGTCAAACATTAGTAAGGCCTTTTTTTTCCTAGATTATCTTTATTATTGAAAAACCAGTGGGCTCCTAAATAGTAAAATGAAAGTCCATTTTAAGGGGTTAATTATCGGGTAAAGTGTGGTGAAAAATACTATTTTCTTTGCGGAATTGAACCAGAATCGTGTATGCATGTTCGTAAATACCCGACCAGTTATCCGTTCAGGATGTTTTGGAATCCACCCAAAGTGGCTTCGTAAATAAAGACAGTAAAACAGACGCAGTAATAACCAAAAAATACAAAGAAAATGTATAAGACATTATATATGACGATGCCGAGATACAACAATGAAAACGAAAATGTTTATGTTGAGCTACGTTAGTAGGCTCTACTCAGGGTCAATTTTGTGGCGTTATGAAATTGAACAGTTCAATAAAAAAACGAGTGTCCAAACGATTCAGAAACATTTGTAATGGGAGACGTAAATTCGAGTTAAACTTAAATATCTTTTATGGATAATGAGTCGGGTATTTAAGAATACGCATCTCAGGTGAGTGTTTGTTTGAAAATAATCTCATTTTTATAAAATATATAATTTCATCTCCATATAATTTTTCCGCATCCACTCCTAAGTGCAGCATGTGGACATCACCAGACGCCTCTATGTGACTCAATCGCTATTTAGCATTCTCGCCTCCTCAAACGTCAATTCCGCGTCCCTTAGTTCTGGCGAATAAGGTCAATAGATCGTCATCGACGGCCTTCTAGGACAGTTGGAGCCCGCAGGTGTGAAGAAAATGTAGCATAGTTTAAGGCTCTCGTGAGTCGTCCGCAGCACGTGTAAAAGGTACTACCAGGTACTAGGAGAGGCTACTGCGTCCATTCTCCAACTGCAATGTTACACTCGTGTGTGGAATCGAACGACCATCCCTAAAATCTTCCGCAAGCACTTGATCTCAAAACTCAGAAGTCTAATGTATTGATTTTTGGTAAAGTGCTAGGATTCACAACCATATAGGAGTACCGGCATTATTTAAATGTTGTATTATAGATATCTCGTTTTGACCGAGTATGAACTAGAGATTCGGAATGAAATTGACACCACCATTATTTTTTAATTTCTTAGTTTAAAATAAAGTTATTAAATTAAATTTGAATTTCTCAATTTTTGTACGTAAATACTCGTAAATACTCTATAATAACGAATTAAATGTGTTTCCTATATTGTAAAGAATCAAAGTAATTCTGGTAAATTATTTTCATTTTAATAGGTTAGTTGACTGGCGTTTTCTTAGTTGTCTTAATTAAAAAACCATGACATTTTATACTTCAATAAAGGAAATTTTCGTAGCTTAAAATTACTTTATTTCCAGGAATTATATCAAAACTGGATCACCTAGTAAACATCGGTGTGAATGCCACATGGCTTTCTCCAGTTTATCCTTCGCCAATGAAAGACTTTGGATATGATATTTCTGACTACTACGGTGTTGCTGAGGAGTATGGAACTATGGAGGAATTGGAAACTCTTATTGATGAAGCCACAAAACGAAGTAAAGAAAACAACATGATATAGGATTTTTAGTCAGGGTCAAATTTTAAAAGCATAATAATATAGAATTGTAAAATATTATAAAATAAGTATTTTAAGTAGGTACTTAATAATTTGATTTTTTATGATAAATGTAGAATTCCTAAATAAAAAATATGTTTTACCTCGGTTTCAGAACACGACGGTTTTTTTAAAGGAGTAAAAATAAACGAAACTTAACATTTACATATAACAACAAAAATGAAAAATGTTTTGAAGAAGGGAACACAAAAAATTTAAACCTAACCTAATTTATCCCTAATTAAATATCTGTGTTGATTAAAGCGCTTCTATTTATAAAAAAAAAACATAATATTGACACTGGCAAAACCAAATGCCAGGCAGTCCACCACATCAATTTAAAATGCCACCAGCTGCTAGAAAACGGAAACCGGCGAATCCAGATTTTATAAGTTTAGTTCTGATACTAGATATGGAACGCAAATTCACAATCAACACTCAAAATTTTCGTAAATTCATGTCATTTAAATGCAACGGCCAAATCAATTAAACATTAAAATTTGGTAAGGTATCCAAAATAAAATGATTGGATTTAATTAAATGTTAATTTTTTTTAAATATTCAAGAGTGTATAATGTGACGCGTATCGTCTTGTTAGAACATTATCAATCTTACTTAAATATTTACAAAGTTTCCGTACATACTAAAATAAATTGCACTGTTTAATGATACATGTGCATACTGGTGCTAATGATGTGTATTTAGCAAGTATTGAGAATTTTTAGATAAACCAAGAAAAGTTAAGTATTTAAAAATCAATTATGGTATACTAAGTTTATTTTATAAGGAACATTTTAGGTATATTGAGAAAGTCTTCCATTATTTAAAAATATTTGCAGGGGTACGGCTTTAAAATTAATATAATGATAAGATGGTATTAATGATTTAATTTAGAAATATTTATTTGGAAAAAAAGTTATAACTTTACATTGGTGTTTTATTAAAACATGAATCTAATAATGTTATTATTTATATTATATGACAATGTGACATATAATTACAATAATATAGTGCCTAATTAAAGGTTTCATTTTATTACCAAAGTTAATGTTCAATATTAGCTAAGGTAAGAACTCATTCAGATTTTATAAAATTATTTCATAATATGCCATCATTTAAATAAATTAATTGGAAATGTTTGCTTTTTCATTTTTATATATTGCGTAGGAATAAAACAAGTTTTTATACATTGTGAGTAGGTATAAAAAAAATTATCCTATTATATTATCCATCGTACAACAATAAACTTGCACCATTACACATCGAAAATAAAGGCCATAGACTCAATTTGTTTGAACAATTAAAAATAATTTTATTAAGAAAGTTTAGGGGTTTTAAGGGTTTATTGTTGTTACATACTGTATACAGCAATGATACAAAACAAATCGATTAGTTATTTATATTTGTGTCCACGGATTGAATATAACTCAGAAAGTTCTTGTTTTTATTTTTTAGATATACGAATCCTCCTTGATTTTGTTCCAAACCACACTTCAGATGAATGCGAATGGTTTAAGAAATCCGCGTTAAGAGATCCAAAATACAAAGACTTCTATATTTGGCACGACGGTCTTGAGGGTGGCACAAAACCACCGAGTAATTGGGTAAAATAATATTTTAAAACGTTATAACTATTGTCTTAAATCAATAAAAAAAATAGGTTTTTTCGATTCGATTTGACCATAAATTTAATCACATCATAATAATGATGTTATAACTTTTTTTTTTTTAAGTTACTAATTTAAACTACTTGGTACACTTCCATTTTTTTTTCGACCGATTAGCTCATTTACCCTCTGATCTTCAGACTGGCACAGAATAAAACATAAATATCGAAAGAGTTCAAGATAAATTTTTACCTTAAATACGGGAATTTGGAAGTCTAGGCATTTACAGGGCTTATGACCTGTCATTGGCTGGTTTAAGTGGCCACTTTACACCCTGTGTAACATTCCCCATTTTGCCTATGTTTGAACATCCATATTTCTTCAATTCTTCCATCTGTTGATTGTAGTAAAGTTAAAGAGCTGAAACATTTATTGTTGTAAAGAGGTTCATCTGACTGAGTTATTTCACAAACTAGGCAATTTGTTAATCTCAATGACACCCGAGGGGGTGAAATCCAGTCTTTTGTCTACGAACATTTGGACAAACTCAAATATTGTAATAAGTTTTTACATTTCAATAATTTTTAATTACGTATTCCAGTTTAATATATTAATTCTTTTTTGCTGGTCACTATTTGTGCGATTAGTTTGCTTCATGCATAGTCAGTCACCACCACTCTCTATGCTCCGCTTGTCTCTTTAACTTGACGTAGGGCGAGATAATTTGGTCCATGTAGCTTAAAAAATCTAACGTGTTTTCGTTTCCTACAAAAGCTTTATAACCTATGTTTAGAGTAAAAATACACTCACTTTGATTAGAGGAGAGCTGTTGTTATGCCTCTATACAAGGGAAAAGGCTTTAGGGTGGATTGAAGAAAGTATAGAGCCATCCGCCTTTTGAGGGCTGTTGGAAATATATATGGCAGAATACTGATTGAGAGGGTAAGAAAAGTGGCTGAAGATAGAGTGTGGAATATACAAAGTGGATTTATGAATGAAAGAGGATGCATGGATCAAAAATTTGCTCTGCAAAATATGACAGTAAAATATCTGGCTAAACACCAGAAACTTTTCTGCGCATTTGTCGATCTGCAAAAGGCATTTGATAAGGCTGACAGAGAGAAATTGTGGAAGATTTTATCAGAGTATGAGTGAATGGTAACCTGACAAGGGCTATTGCGTCACTGTATGAGAACAGCAAAGTATGTGTGAAGGTGAACGGGTTATTTACATCGTGGTTTAACATTCCTAAAGGAGTCAAACAGGGAGTGTAATGTCACCATGGATAACTGTATGAAAGAACTGAAAGAATTAAGAATGGGAGCAAACATGAGTGGTATTACCGTTAACGGTCTTCTTTATGCTGATGATACCGTGCTTCTTACTAGCAGCAAAGAAGACCTGCAATTTTTGGTTACAAAAGTCCACGATGTTTGCAAAAAAAGCGATTTGATTATGAATGTTTATAAATCGAAAGTGATGGTTTTTGAAAGGGATGTAAATATAACTTATTATGAGGTCAGTGTGAAGGGAGATATTTTAAATCAGGTAAAAGAATTTCTGTATCTGGGAAGTATGTTTACTACGGATGGAAAGACTGAGAAAGATATAAAAAGGGGGGTGAGTGTCGGGAACAGAGTGAACGGTGCACTATAATCTACTTTGGCAAACAAATGTTTATCGCAGGAGGCAAAACTAGCAGCTCATAATGGAGTTCTAGTGCTAACTCTAATGTATGGGAGCAAATAATGGAATTGAAAAAATAATTATGAAAGCAGGTTGAATGTGTCGTCAAACGATGTATGATGGTGCACAAATGTCGAGATCCGTGAAGTGTGTAAGGCTGAGACATGTTTTATCGACAGAATCAAGAAAGGGATGCTGCGTCGGTTTGGACGTGTAGAGTAAATGGACAGCAAAAAAACGGCTTAAAGGATCTACGAAGCGAATGTTGATGGATGAAGAAATAAAAGGAGATGTATTTAAAAACATGGCATGACCAAATCCAACAAATACTTGAAGATGGACATGTCAAAAGTCGGAATAATCGGCGCGCGTGCACGAGAAGATGTATGAATGTAGAGAAAGCGAGATCTGCATGAAAAACTATTGAACTAAGCTAAAACGTAAAAAAACAGATGTACCCTATTATCATCGTTATGATTTTTTAAAGTTTTTCATTTTTGAAATTACTCCATCCGTGACGTCACGAGTTGTCATCAGTGAGTTGTGCTGACATTTTAAAGTAGAGTAAAAATACACTAAACGTTGTAATAACTACCCGGAAACCGGAAATCTATCACAACACAAAATAACAAAAACAAAATTACACACATAATTGACAATATACAAAACAAATTTGTTAAACATTTAAACAACAAATCAATTAGTATATTTCGTAATAATGTATAGGTATGCAGCAAAGCACTTTAGAACCTTAAAAAAAAAGTTCAAAACATTTTTTAAGAGCATAGTGTTCTTATATCCATGCTCATAATGTTTTTTAAATATATTTTATTTTTTTTATATTAGTTTAATAAGTTTTATTTTTTTGTAAAATACATTTTTTTTAGTAAACCTTTATTTGCATGAAAACATTCATAACATAAAAACTATAACACTTTTGACAAACTTTCCAAAAAACGGTCTATCTCTTGTGTTTTGATTTGTACTGTTATATTTCAGCTATCTTTTTTCGGTGGATCAGCTTGGGCCTTCCATCCAATACGACAACAGTGGTATCTTCATCAATTTCTAAAAGAACAACCTGATCTTAACTATAGGAATCCATTGGTTGTCGATGAAATGAAAGTAAGTATATTTTTAAATTACAATTATTGACTTGTCAAATATTGTTATCATAAAAAGCGAAAAGTTTTTTAGGGGATTTTGTCTTTGTTATTTACAATTTAAGCCTTAGGGCTTAAAGCTGATTTCAAAAGTCAATGACACCACAAGATGGGCGTTAATATCATAAAGCTATTCTGAAATTCCATTAAGCATTTTTAAATTTGTATAACAGTTCATAGACCTCCCTGTCAAATACATTTTTCATTAATAATGTCGATGACCGAGGGTAGTATTGCGAACTTTGTATAGGAAATTGGAGGTTTGAGCTCCATTTTTTTACAACTTGATTTTTATTTTCTTATACGGTTTTTACTTTGCAGAAAGTTATCTTGGTTTTTTTATCATTTTAGTTTATCTAAATGAACGTAAATAATTATTAAAAAAACATTTTTTTTAAAGTTGTTTTTTTTTTTACGAAAGATTAACTAGATCCACAATATTTTTATTATGTTGGATGTTTGATGACATCACTAGTTTTCTCTCCTAGGGAGTCATTAAGTTAGCACTGAAAGAAAAAAAACTGTAATGGCAATCCACTTGAAGGCGATAGTATAAATGAGCGCTATCTAACGGTTCTCAACTTGCGCAATATATTTATGTAGCTTAGGATATATCTTTTATTTATCTTATTTATCTTGATTTATCCACAGGAGTCAAATTGAACCAAATGTTCAGGTAACAAATTTTAAAATAAAAATAACTGCACATATAAATAGTGTAGGAAGAGATTTTTTTAAAAATATATGTAGATCAATAAACGTAGTACTTTTTATAATTGGTACAAATATTATTTATATTTTTTTGTATTTTATTGCTTAATATTTGTTTTATTATATATTATACTAAATTATTTATGTTTAAGTAACATGTATTCTTGGCACAAATATATTTTATTTATTTTATTTATTTTATTTATTTTATTTATTTTATGTATTTTATTTATTTTATGTATTTAATTTATTTTATTTATTTTATTTATTTTATTTATTTTATTTATTTTATTTATTTTATTTATTTTATTTATTTTATTTATTTTATTTATTTTATTTATTTTTATTTATTTTATTTATTTTATTTATTTTATTTATTTTATTAATTCATTTTATTTATTTCATTTATTTCATTTATTTCATTTATTTCATTTATTTCATTTATTTCATTTATTTCATTTATTTCATTTATTTCATTTATTTCATTTATTTCATTTATTTCATTTATTTCATTTATTTCATTTATTTCATTTATTTCATTTATTTCATTTATTTCATTTATTTCATTTATTTCATTTATTTCATTTATTTCATTTATTTCATTTATTTCATTTATTTCATTTATTTCATTTATTTCATTTATTTCATTTATTTCATTTATTTCATTTATTTCATTTATTTTATTTATTTTATTTATTTTATTTATTTTATTTATTTTATTTATTTTATTTATTTTATTTATTTTATTTATTTTATTTATTTTATTTATTTTATTTATTTTATTTATTTTATTTATTTTATTTATTTTATTTATTTTATTTATTTATTAATTACATTAAAAAATATATGTAAATCAATAAACGTAGTACTTTTTATAATTGGTACAAATATTGTTTATATTTTTATGTATTTTATTGCTTAATATTTGTTTTATTATATATTATACTAAATTATTTATGTTTAAGTAACATGTATTCTTGGCACAAATATATTTTATTTATTTTATTTATTTCATTTATTTTATTTATTTTATTTATTTTATTTATTTTATTTATTTAATTTATTTTATTTATTTAATTTATTTAATTTATTTAATTTATTTTATTTATTTTATTTATTTTATTTATTATATTTATTTTATTTATTTTATTTATTTTATTTATTTTATTTATTTTATTTATTTTATTTATTTTATTTATTATATTTATTTTATTTATTTTATTTATTTTATTTATTTTATTTATTTTATTTATTTTATTTATTTCATTTATTTCATTTATTTCATTTATTTTATTTATTTTATTTATTTTATTTATTTTATTTATTTTATTTATTTATTAATTACATTATACATACATTTGTTAAGGACAGAGACACAGTTTATAGCGACACAATCAGGAACGACCCATGTCTGTGAACTTGCTCCGACTCGCTAGAAAATCCGTGTTGAGTCGGGGCACTTACACACTCATATATACTTTATATTTGTACAAGAATGATTTTTAATTTCTTACATTTGATAAGCTAGGCATTTATAATTAAGTAGTTGTAGTTTTTCTTTTTTATGTTTTTGTTTTAATAGTATAGGACTACTTACGCTCTAAAGATAAAAAAATTCCATCTTAGAACAGGCTGTGCCATGTTAGATGGAGACTATAATAAACAGAGAATACTCCGTTATCATTTTATATTCATTGGTTTTATATAGATTCCCTGTTATTAAGTGTGTTTATTATTTATTCGCAATAAATTTATAAATAAATAAATAAATATGAAGATTTTGCTATCGTGAGATTTCCACAAAATCATAACTTTTGAACGAAATAAGGTTATATAATTTTTTTAAGAATTTTCAACAAAATATAATTCATATTAATACCTATATAATAATATTACGCATTAAAAAAGCGTATTTGTGACTTTTGATATTTTTTGCGCTAAAACAGAGTTGACTTAAGTATATAATAACTTATTGCGATAATTTCTGCATTTTTCTTAATATGGCAGAAAGTGGACGCGCGTGTTTCATTCTCCAAGGTTCAGATTTTAATTGAGATTCGTATATACCAGTATATATTTGTTTGTTTCCAGAATGTTTTAAGATTCTGGTTAATGAAAGGGATTGCTGGCTTTCGTGTGGATGCAATTCCTCACTTATTTGAAGCTGATGTAGACGAGGAAGGCAACTATCCTGATGAGCCTTTATCAGGAGACACTGTTGATCTAGGTAGTAAATCTTTTCATTTATATTTTCTAATAATTAAAGCAATAAGATTTTATTTTATAATACGCCTGCGCCACAATGCGTTAGATAAAAGAGTGAAATTTTTGTTGTGTTTGATATTTTATGTTGTAAACCACAAACACGCCACGTAAATTTTTCTTGCCTCAAAGTATTTTAAGTATTTGTAAGTAATTATGTTATTTATATTCAATTTGAAGAGCAATCCACAAACTCATCCATTATAGTGTTTCTGGCACGGAATGTTGATATCAAGACTGTTGGTCGTGTAACTCTGTTCCTTTTTTATTGACATATTTTATTTGTTTTCCTTGTAGTTTTGAGTCAGGATCTTTAATGAATACGATTTAATTCGTTAGAAATAAACTATAGTGATGATGTAATAGTCACACCCCTATCTGAGAGACTCTCATCTTTGTAGCATCTAAATGCGGAAAGCACGTTATGAATTTCACCTTTGAAAGTACAAAACCTGGCCAATTTTCTAATCATTATCAGTTTCTCTGTATTGAGTGTGTTATAACGTTAAGACTCGGTTGTTTTTTATAGGGATGAGACTCTATAGTCACAGTTTATAAGTGAATTTCGAGATAGGTTTGACACATATGACATATCCTGTTGAAAATAATAAGGTGGTTTCATAATACTAAAATATTAATAACTTGATCTTGGCATAAATGTGATTTTATTGAATCAAAAACAGAGTGACATAAATAAGGATAACACTGAATATGTTTATACGATGGGTTTTTACAAATTACAGTTTTTTTATTATAAAGGTAACACTTATTAGTTAATAATAATTGTTTACTTGGAATTGCATAATACACATGTTGCTAAATTCAACTTATTTGTTAGATTAACATATTACAACAGAGATGAAGAACATTTAAGGGAAGGTAATATAGAAGTCTAGGCATCTACAGGGCTTAAGAACTGTCTTTGGCTGGTTTAAGTGGCCACTTTACACACTATGTAACATTCACCATTCAGCCCATATTTTAACATCTATATTCCTTCAATTCTTTCAGGTTTCAGCTCTTTAACTTCACAAACATCAACAGATGAAAGAATTGAAGGAATATAGATGTTCAAATATTGGCAGAATGGTGAATGTTACACAGTGTGTAAAATGGCCACTTAAACCAGCCAATGACAGGTCATACGCCCTGTAGATGCCTAGACTTATATATTACTTTCTCTTAAATGTTTTTTTTTAACATTTTTTTTTTGCCCCACAACAGGCCAGGAGGCCTAATTACAGTGGTGAATTACATCACAGAGCACCCAGGCTTGAGAAAAATCACATTTTTAATGTTCTCACCGGGAATCGAACCCGGAACCTTCCGTGCGTGAGTCAAGCGTCTTGACCACTACACCACGGAGGCCGCCATCTGTTGTTGTTGTTCATCTCTGTTGTAACATGTTAATGTTTTAAGCTCCCCGGGGAGTTGAATCCAGTCCTTGTCTACAAAAACTATCTTATTTTGATTCCCTTAGTAACGTATCTGGGTACAGTCTGATGAATACTAGTTATACTATGTTAATATCCCTATGCCAGAGAGGTCTCAGGAGATACGGCAAACAGATAAATATCATTGG
Source organism: Micrasema longulum (assembly GCF_059751315.1). NCBI lineage: Eukaryota > Metazoa > Arthropoda > Insecta > Trichoptera > Brachycentridae > Micrasema > Micrasema longulum. The sequence continues at coordinate 186,204 of NW_028278723.1, read as the reverse complement.
TAGACTTACAGGAATGGAAGTTCTCTGTTGAGAAGATATGATATGAATATCTTGTCAGTGATGAGGTTTCTACATTGGATGAGCGTCAACGCAGACGCAGACCATTCCAGGGTCGATCGATTAATTCGGGTCACACTAGAAATGAAGAGTGATTGTTGCAATGTTTCTATGACTAATAATTATTTGACTAATGTGTTAATGAATCAATAAATTTTGAAAGCGTATCTCATCGGGACTGAGATAGGATGAATTTAAATAAAAATTTCGTTATTTTTCGGTTACATTAGAGATAGAAAGTGGGCTTCTTTGTCTTTGGGGGTTTTGTGGGCGTTAGGAATTATGTGAGCCGTCTCGTAATACTAGTTAAACAATTGTGAACAAGATCGTTCACAGGTTACAATAGAGACGAGAGGGACACTTATAAGGTCTGTATGGTGACACTTGTAATGCTGACATGTCTATTATCCACTGAAAACTCGGTTTAAAGTGCACATATAATGTTCGTGGTGCTTGAGGCAACAGGAAGTCATGAAAATTTACACACGTTGACGTGTGTTATATGGGAACATTGAACTTCTATGGACACGTGCCGAAATATACGGTATTATACAATATACTCCTACGTTAGTAATGACGTAAATCCCATTAAATCTAAATAAATCTAGGTAAATTTTTTAAATTGTATTGTAACATAATTGTAAACATATAAACCCCTAATGAAATCAAATAAAACCTGTTATGATATTTATATTATAACTGAAATGATTTCATTTTTGTGTTCTCACCGGGAATCGAACCCCGAACCTTCCGTGTGTGAGTCAAGTGTCTTAACCACTACACCACGGAGGCCGCCCGCCATTATGATGATAATTGCGTAAAACATAAATGTTTTTTTCAAAAATATTATATTATTTACTTCTGAGCTATTGTTCATCACATAACTGGAATGAGATGCATAAAGTTTAAAATGAGAACTGTTTTGCAACAAATTTTTCGTATTCCAAAAAAAAATTGATACAGAAATGACCGTTTTTTATTTATTTCTCAATTGTCTCCTCTGCCTTTGTTCACCCGGGAAGACCTTCTTTGTTTAAGGCCATTCTTAGGATGTTTTTAATTCTGTTTGTTGTGATTTGTTCATTCTCGTATCTTCATCTTTTTCCTATGTAAACATAAAAAATGTTTTATTTTTGTTTACACTCTTTTTTTGTATTTTTTCTAACAGTACAGTATATTACACACATTTGGTTTTCATGCATTGAAAAAAACTACATAGTTTTATGTATTCTACCAGCCTTTAGTCATTTTTTTAATACAATTTTTTTTACAAAAAATATTTGTAGATTTTGTACATACACACTTTTTAAATAAAATAATGAAGGCAATGAGGGGATCCTGAGAGATAAAAAGGACGTGTTGATCTTTGTCCATACATTCTTCTTCCCCTCTTATTAATTTGCACTGAGTTTGTATTCCTTGGGAATATTTTTGGGAATTTTCCTCCATGCGCAGCTGACAAGAGTTCCCCAGTACTCTACAACAGCTGCGGGCGGATGCTGGGCTTTAGAATCCTTTCTTTAATTTTGCAACAATACTACGAAAGAACTTTATGATAAATGGCCGCCGATTAAAATATATCATTGCAAAATGACCGTTTATAGTCACGCGGGAGTGACTACTTGGTTTATTAGCCATAAAATAATATTATTATTGATATCAAACTAATCTTTCTTACAACTCGTTTTGTTATTGTCTGCGTGCAACTAAGTCCCTGAAGGAAAGAAATTTTTTCTGCAAGCTAATATGGATGTTCTTCACGACTTTACCCCAGAGAGTTTCTCCGCGGTATGTTTAGTTTCAATAGTTTAAGAACTAAAATGTATGTGAACTTATTTAGCAACTTTCGTCGTAGTTTGGTATTGCCGATAAGCTTGAAGTTATGCCGGGCATTAGTTTTTATGCCCCTGATAACAACCTAAGACAGTTTCGATATATAGGTAGATTGTTCCACGATCCGAAACTTGGCGATTGTAATGCTTTTTAGAAATCCTACATCGATGTTAGAGTTTTTCGATAACAACATTAAAAAATATATATTAAGAATTTGCCTCAGAGACTCACTTCGTCTTTATTTTATTTTTTTAGTCACTAGACTAAAAACAATTTCGTTTCAGATTTCCTTTTAAGAATTTTATCTAAGAGATATATTTTATTTATTCTCTATGTCAATGACATATTTTGTCAAACTTTAAAAAATAAAAAAATCATATGCCGATGCCGAGGGAGTTAACTGAAATTCAGTTAATTAAGTAGGTAATGACGTTATAAATAAATTAAAATTATGGTTTGACAAAAATATATTATCTTTAAATACGGAAAATATAAAAATCATTTTATTTTTTATTAAGAAAAACATATTAGATTCAGTAGTAAAAATAATTATTAACCAATGTAATTGTAATAAAACTAACTGCGATCTTACATGTTCAGTACTTGATACAATAGATAAAATTAAATCTCTTGGTGTATACATAGACCAAAACTTAAAATGGAAAGACCATATTAGTGAACTGTTGACGCAGTCCTCCTAGATGACAGCGAAGAGGAACTGCAATCCTTGGTTACAAAGGTTTACGAAGTGTGCAAGGAGAGAGATTTGCTAATGAATGTGCAAAAGTCGAACGTCATGGTCTTTGAAAGAAATTACTGAGTAGAGTAACTATGACTGAATGTAAGATTGTAGTAAATGGAGATATTTTGAAACAGGTCGAAGAATTTGTATATCTGGGTAGTATGTTTACTAGAGATGGAAATATGGACAAGGATATTAAAAGGAGGGTTAGTGCCGGTAACAGAGTTAATGGTGCCTTAAAGTCTGTCGTAACAAATAAGTGTCTATCGCAAGAGGCTAAATTAGCAGTTCATAATGGAGTTCTGGTACCAACCCTAATGTATGGAAGCGAAGCATGGAGTTGGAAAAAAAGGGACGAAAGTAGACTAAATGCTGTTGAAATGCGATCCCTCAGGCGAATGTGCGGAAAAACAATGTATGATAGGTGCCCTAATGTCGAAATAAGAGCAGAATGCAAGGCTGAGTTAAGCATTATCGCCAAAATTAAGAAAGGTCTTTTGCGATGGTTCGGTCATGTGGAGCGAATGAATGATGAAAGAACGGCTAAAAAGATTTATGATGCAAATGTGTCTGGTTGTAGAAGTCGAAGAAGGCCGAGAAAGACATGGCATGATCAAGTACAACAAATTCTTGAAAGTGGTCATGTGAAAAGACGGAATAATCGACGTGCGTGCATGAGAAGATGTATGAATGTGAAGGAAGCAAAGGAAGTGTGCCAGGACAGAGTGGTGTGGCGTTCTATCCTCTCTGCCTACCCCTCCGGGGAAATGGCGTGATGGTTAGTTAGTTAGTTAGTTAGTTATATTAGTGAACTAGTTAAACACATTAGGAAATGTATGTACATATTTATTAGATTAAGTAATATTTTAAAAGTTAATCATTTTAACTCAATTGTACAATATTTGTTACAATATGTAGGATGAGGTAGTGCATATGCCAATATATTAAACCCTATTAAAATAGTGCAAAGATTAATTATTAAAGTAATTTTAAAGAAACCCTCAACATTCAATACGGAAAGTCTATATAAAATATTTAAGTTTCATACAGTAGACACTCTTTATAAAATAAATTATATTATACAAATTTATAAAGAAGAAAAATAAAAGAATTTGTGATGAATAAGTCACTAAGATACCAACATAATATTAAAATTCCTAAATTCCACACAAGTCATGGTCAAAATAGCTTTGTCTTCAAAAGTGTAAAAAATTATAATAATCTTCCCAATGAACTAAAAACGATTAAAAATAATATGTCAATAAATAAATTAAAAGTTAATCTGAAGAATTTTTTTGAACACGTGTAAAAACAACATAAAATTTTAATTATTATGAATGTATTATTGTTTTATATTTTTTTATTTTTCTTTCTCATGTACTCGTATTTAAAGTTATATGAATTCTTATAAATAATCAACTAAGACAGTGTAAGTCACTCTCCAAGCACAAGAGTTAGTCTCTTTTTTGGAGAGTTACAGGGATAACATTAACTAGATGTGTAAAAATAGATATGTTTAGAATTATACAAAAACATGTAATTTTTATGAAATGTATTAATAAAAAAATATGAATTAATAAATGTTCACAGGTTTTTTTTCTTATTTTAATTTTATTCTTTACCAAAAAAACATATTTTATTTATAAATTTCAATAAAGCATACAATATACTAAAATGAATAAAAACCGCACTTATTTTATGATTATCAGGCGCGTGAAGTAACTATTATCAAACGGAATGCTTACAAAGAATTTTTTTTCTCTACAAATTACAGTATTTATAACTTCTCATTAAGATAACACAATTTAAATTCAATAAAATATAGTCAAATATTATGTCAAAATAAAATGACGTATTTTTCCTTTTAGTCACTAGTAAAAATGTATTAAAAAATAACATCCATCATTAAAAGATACGTTGTTTAAATTATCTTTAAAAAAAATATATATGTCACTTAACAGATATTACCGGCGCAACAACGTAATATATTTAAGACCCAAGACAAAGTACCTATTTAAATTTGGGCTAAAGCTTGATAATATTAAACGTTCACTTAATATTATTCAATATGAAAGATTAAATTCGATTCTGTCTTTTCGACGTGTCTCGTACAACACATTAAAAAGCTATGAACCTTAATGCACATGAGCAAATTTCGAACTTCTGCCATAGAACTGAATTTCTCTAAGAGCAGTATCAGGCGTATTTACTCAACACTATCGGGGACAGGTGTTTAATAAGTTTGTACAGAAAATACACATACGTCTGTATAATAAAAAAACAAGTTTGAATGTGAGATTGGCTTGCCTCGGAGAGTTTTTTGCAGGAATTCTAGTTTTTTTTTAATTTTTAATAGTAACATAATTTAAAATTTGTATTTGAAGCACTAACTTTGTGGTTATTCATTATAATAAAATTAATACAACAACTTTGTTTTTAACCACTAATTTTTATTTTTCACCAACCGGTTTCAAAGCAAACAAGCTTCTTTGTCAAGGTTTACGTAACTAATGAATTGATTCCTTTTTATTTTATTTCTATCATGTTCACTAAAAACTACACGTGAACCCAATAAATCAAGTGGTTTTTTCTTACACGAGTGGTAATTTGATATCATTATTTTCGAAGTAAGGGAGTTTTTCGTTACAAGATTCTCTTACTTTGACATATTATTCCCTGGACATTGTGTATACTTCTGTGTTTTTTTATATTTACCTAATTTTACCTATTTATTTTAACTATTTCTATATGTATGAATTAAAATATTCCATTTTGTAATATACAAATATATGAATAAATAAAATTGAAATTGAAAAAAAATATGAAAAAGCGTCTAGGCAGATGCCGACACAGGAATACAGGGTTTATGACCTGTCATTGGCTGGTTTAAGTGGCCACTTTACACACTGTGTAACAGTCACTATTCTGCCTATATTTAAACATCTATATTCTGTCGATTCTTTCATCTGTTGATGTTTGTGAAGTTAAAGAGCTGAAACCTTTATTTATGCGGGTTCATCTCTGTTGTAAAATGCTAATATTAACAGCTCCTCAGGGAGTTGAATCCAGTCCTTGTCTAAAAAGTTTTAAAAATTATTTTTACAGATTAAATGATAGATATCATAAAATGACAAGAATAATATAAAGTTTCTCTCCTGCAATTTTTACTGATGATTCTGAATACCATTTTAGATAATTTCTTCTACCTGAGCCACATCTACACGATGGGTTTGAACGAAACGTATGACCAGGTGTTCCAATGGAGAGAAGTGCTTGATGAAGTGACAGCAACTATTGAATCGGAAACCAAGTAATTAAGTAAAAGTTTTAAATTGAATAGGTAACACAGTTTTAGATATGCCTCCATGGTCTGGTCATCATTCTGTATCAATCGCATAAATCACATTGAATCAGTCCAACTTCGCTTGCTTTGAAAAGTAGCGTGGATAGAAAACTAAAATTTACATATATTTTAAAGATATTACAACAGTATCTCCACAAATTAAATCATGTCTGAAGAAACATCTACTTTCTCTTCCTTAATCTCTCCTGCTATCGTCGTTCCTCTTTTTTTCATTTCCCAATTGAGTAAAAGCATTAATTTAAGATAATTTATATTCAGATACATGTATTTTTATTTTTGGATACCTAAATTTTTTTTAATTCTTATTTTATATCAAATATGTTTTGTAACTAAAAATATAAAAATCGCACTTTTATTTTATTAGTTGGTTGGAAGAAATTGTCATTTAGTAATAAGCCCGCCAATTTACATTTTGCACAAAAAGTTAAATAAATAAAATTTAGTTTACCATTGACTTTACCTTTTTAGTAGTTTAGTAGTAGTTTACCCTGAAAAAAAATTAGTGGTTAAAAACAAAGTTGTTTTATTTATTATGTTATAATGAATAACCACAAAGTAAGTCCTTCAAATATTAAATTTACATTTAAAAAGTTTATTTACGTTACAATACCAACAATATTTTAAGTTTGTCCAAATTTTTGAAACAAGAACTGGATTGAACCTCCTTGGGAGTTATTATTAATAATATGTTACAAAAGAGATGATGAATGTTATGGGGTGGCCTTGGTGGTCTTGTAGTAAAAGTCTTTCTTTTACTTAGTGTGGTATATTTACAAAATATACAGAGGAACAATATTAACAAGTGTCTACATAGGAGGCTAGCTGAAGAATGCCTGTTGGTCTTGGTATGTGGGGGTACTTTGTGGCCAGTAGGTAGGTGTCGTATTGGGAACAATACAACCCTTACCTACACCTCTTACAACTCTCCCCCCCTCATACCTAGGCCATTCCTATCCTAAGTATTCTTCATTTCCGGGCTGCTGACGTTTCGCTGCCCCGCGGACGTAGCCGGTCCCGCCAAGGTCTCTGCTCCGGCTGGTCGGCTCCTGGTTCCTCGGACTTTCAACCAGAATTCAGCCCTAAATCATTCAGCTCGGAATGACAGGGAAGTTGCAGTTCATCAGCTGAAATTCTTTCCATTTCAGTGATGCCCCGCGCAGCAGTTTCCTCGTCACAAGATTCAGAGTCCGTTCGCCACCCTACGGACAGTTTTCTAATTTGGTCAACGTGTCTCTTCCACGTCAAATCTGAATCTTTTACTTGTACAATATACACTTTGGATCCTACTCTCCTTGTGATTATCCCCTTGATCCATGAAGTATGATTCCTAGTTTTGAAATCCTTCACTTAACATTTTTGTCCAACAATATATGATTTTCTATTTTTACCCCCATAGTACTTCTTTTGGCTGTTCTGACTAATTTTAACTCTTTTTGCAATTTCATCATTAACTCCTTCCCCCTCTTCCAAACTTGGAACTAAACTGTTAAAAATAGTCCTAGCACGCCTGCCAAACATCAACCTGGAAGGTTCAACTCCAGTTGTACTATGCGGTGTGTTACGATAATCTGATCAAAAGTCATTCAATCTATCTTGATGATTTTTCTTAAAATAACACCCCTTAATAATTTTCTTAAGGAAATTTTTCACTGTTTTTACCGCGTTTTCCGCTAACCCGTTGCTTTGTGGGTGATTCACTGGGGTTGAAATATGCTCGATACCTAGTTGCTTACAAAAATCATGGAATTCTGATGAAGTGAATGCTTTTCCGCTATGTGAAACTAACTGTTTAGGTATCCCGAAATTAGAGAAAATTCTTTTTAATTCTCTAATAGTAGTCCTTGAATCTACTTTGTTAACCTCTATAAAATCTATTCATTAGATGTCGTAACACATAATATTTAAAAAAATTCATCACCTAACGGACTTTCAAAATCAATATGAACTCTACTCCATACAGATGTTGGATATGGCTACACAGTCAATTCACTTTTGCCTGGAGATTGCGCAGTTTTGTTACACTCATCGCATTCTTTAACTAACGATTCTATCTCTAAATCGATTTTCGGCCACCAAATATAGCCTCTACTAACCCCTTAATCATAGCCGTACCTAAGTGGGACCTATGTAACATGCCTAGTACTGATTTTCCAAGTACCTCTGGAATAACTATCTATGATTACATACTACACAACCTTCAACGATTTAAAATTCATCCCGTTTCATCCAATAATTCCATTTAACATCCTCTTTATGAATTTTTTTGGCCAACCGTCTTGCTTAAATTTAATTATTTCCGTTAAAACTACATCTTTTCCCGTAGCTTCACTTATCGATTTCACATTTAACATAAGACCTGAATTTTCATTTTCTAAATAATTAATGAATACATCGTCACTCGAGTCTGACTCTTCTTTTTCTTCTACAGAGTCAATCGGTGAACGTGATAATAAATCAGCACAATTGTTTTCCGATTTGACATATTCCACATTATAATCGAATCCCGATAAAATAACTCCATATCGTTGCAATCTATTCGCTGCTGGAATTGGAATATTTTTCTTTTCACCGAAAATGTGAACTAGCAGTTTATTATCAATGCACAATGTAAAATGTCTTGCAAACAAATATTGAAAGAATTTTTTTATACCAAAAATTATACCTAAAGCTTCCAAGTCTAAAATTGAATACTTTTTTTCTGCATCTGTCAAAGATCTATTTGCATATGCAATGGGACGTTGCGAACCATTTTTAAAAACTTGGACTAATGTCGCTCCTAATCCTTCCAAAGATGCGTCTGTAAATAATTTTACAGGTAAATCGGCATTATATGTTGTCAACACACAATCACTGCACAATATTTCCTTTATTATGTCAATAGCCGTTTGACAGTTAACATCGAAATCAAAATCTACCTCTTTCCGAAATAATCCATGTAATGATACAACCCTTACCTACACTTCTTACAATAAACACTTGATAGAAGGGAATAAAAAAGTCCAGGCATGTACCTGTAATCAACTGATTTAAGCAGCCGCTTTACAAATTGAGTAATTGTCACTATTTTGCTTATGTTTGAACATCTGTATTCCTTTAACTTTAAATCTTTGTAAAGTTAAAGAGCTGAAACCTTAATTGATGCGGGTGAGATTCTGACTGAAGTATTCCAACTACATATAAGGCAGCGCTCAAAAATACTTTTAATTTTTTATACTTTTCTTTGACAACAATATTTTGACTTCGTCAAAGTTTTTGTAAACTAGTACTGGATTCAACCCCCCTGAGAGTTATAAATATTAAAACAACTTCTATATTCTCTTCTATAAAATGTTCTTCATCTCTGTTTTAATATATTTCAATGTAATTTATGTTTGTTGTTTTAGAATAATGGTAATGGAGGCAATGGATATAAGGTATTATGGAAATGAAACCCACGAGGGAGCCCATTTTCCATTGAATTTTTATTTAGTGTTTCTTGATAAAAATGCTAACGCTTCAGTTATTGGCGACATTATCCTTGGCTGGTATGAATACTTACCTCCTGGCAGGGTAACAAATTGGATGGTAATATTAACTATTTATTTATTGCATAATATTTTATTTAACATTTCACATGATATTATGGTACTAACCTAGGATATTTAGAAAAATCATAAATACACTGATCAACGCGCAATGAATAGTAAATGTAAATCTTTATGTACACTGGAAATATCCACATTTAGTAAACCCAACAAGTCGAAAAACGAACATAAAAATCAGACTCTCTTCGTTCAGCGCTGGTACTAGGGCCTCGATTGGAAGTTAAGAACGTCATGCTTTCACCATGACGAAATAGTTGAAGATAAATTCTCTCGAGCGATTACGAAGATACATTACTGACCCTTTACCTTCAAGTTTAGGGAAGGTAAATCGATATGTACGCCACTATACACATTTTTACTTATTTATTTACTTTTACATAAATAACATAGATGGCCTTAAAACATAAACATTAACATTAATATGACGTAAAAAAACATACGTACATATATTTATATATATATATACATCAGGGACGAACTGTGTATGGAAGCAATTATGCGTAGCTTACCATTTTATTTGACTAACCATAATAATGCTTTACTGTAACTTTATTTAAAGTAAAACAAATAAATAATTATCATTTAATTAAAATCATTTCCACCGTTCGTATTTTTATCTTAATATAAACATTAATATTAATAAAACGCGCCCAGCGCCTGCGGTGAGCCAAAAAACTAGCCGATTATTAAAGCTTATTTTTTCATAAAAATAAGTATATTTTATTTTGAATGTCTTAACTCCAGTGCGGGTTTTTTTTCCTAGATTAAACTTGCAGATTACATCAAACTTGAGGATTCTTGATTTGAAAAACAGTATTTCAAACATTATTTCTTAAAGGCTTTTTTTCTTTGAGATGGTACTTTTGACATAAGACTATCATTACTTTCATGCGTCATACTGCAGGACATATGGCGCTCGACGCGGCCCTTTTTAGCACTTATTATTTCTAGAACAATTCGGCCAGTAGACATTTCAATTGAATACTTAATATCGACTGAATTCAGTATGTTGTTTTTTATTTATTTTTTAATGAATTATGTATTAAAGTAATGAATATTTATATAATATAATATATCATGAAGTTACGACGTTTGAGTTGATCTCATGGATGAAAGTTGTTGTATCACATGGAACCACAGAAAAATATCAATTTATATTATATATTACTTACATTATATTATGTATCTTCTATGTAGGTACAAATATATAAATTTTTTTATAGTTAACCTATAAATAAAATCACCATTTGCATACATACATACATACCTACATACATAATAAAAATGATAAAATTGTAAGTCTACAACATAATAAGATCCTCATACTGATTACCATATCTGTGGAGCCTAGGGATAAGAGAGTGCATGCGATAGTTTGTCTTAGAACTTGCAGAAAAAAAAGGAATCTGTAATGGGTATGTCGACCAAGAACACGAAAACAATAATTTTAGGAAATCTGGTCAGTCTTTGAATGATTTCTGTGTTCGCGTTATCTAAAACATTTAAGTTTGTAAATGAAAATTCTTGACGGAAGTTCATTGTAATTTATTATATAAATAAAAGATGAAGGATGCTTTAATTCACAAATTTGGAATAAACAGTGACTAGTTTCATCGTTTTCACGACATCTTTGAGGCTGGTATCTTTATCAAGGAGTTCAATGTATTTATATAAAACAGAGGTAAGGATAGATAATTCAAAATTATATGAAAATAAATTAAATAAAGTTATTTTTATCTTAAGGATCATTATCAAAAAAATTTCGGGTTAACTAATGAGAATTTTAATGAGTTGAGGTATTTTATTTTGAGTGCCCCATCCTTCGTGAGTGTGATTTTCGTCAATTGTGATTTCTGAAGAACAAAGGGTAAAAAGTCATTAGTAAATATATATTACAATAGGTAAAGTAATGGAGAATGCATGTTTGTTATCTGTTTATTTAGTAATTCTATTAATTTTGAGAATTTCTAGTTTGTCATGTTTATGGCCTTTAGGTGAATATGATTTTTTTTTTAATCAAAGGAATGTTTATTATCTTTTAATTGATTGGCAAAATTTAAATTTTCTTTATTATTAGACCATGTTTATATATGCTCTTTTATGCGTGTTTAAAAGCTCTACCCGTTTTGCCTACGTAGCATGTATATTTACAGTCGTTACAATTAAGAGGGTAAGTTCCTGAGTTGGAAAACTTATCTTTTTTGTCTCAAGTATTAACCAAAAAAATAGTTAAGGAATTATTATTGTAAAAAGCTGCGGTGCATTTATTTTTATACTTTATTTGTTCAATTTCATCACTCGTTTTTCTAATAAACGAAAGTTTTGCCTTACGCTTTCGGTCTTTATTGTAATTATTTATTGTCAAATTTTAGGTTAGTTTATTATTTACGAGACGCTTTTGTTTCTTTCTAATAAGGTTATCAACTAATGTATTATTGTATCCGTTGAACGTTAATACATTGAACTTCTTAATACAGATACCAGTCTCGAAGATGTCGCGAAAACAAACGACTAGATGCAGAAAAAATGAGACTAGATGCTGCTCTATTAACATATAGCAGCATCTACCAGTAAAAATAAATCCACTTTAAAAAATACATTTATAAAAATATTTTAATATTTTTTACCATATTTCTATCGAGATCACGATAAAACAGACTTTGCAATACGTAGGTAGATAGAGATATTTAGAAAGATTACTACTATACCGTCTTAGAAACTGTCAAATTTTGTATTTAAATAATGTTTAAGGGAAAATTTAATGTTTTAATTGAGATTTATTAAAATGTAAATCATTTTAAAGTGGCTGATTTTTATTATAGAAGCATATAAAATATGAGTGAGAACTATTTTAAATTTTTATTAAGTAAAGAACACGAAGTAAAGTTTCGGAGTCACTTATTGGTTGAATTCAATCATATGATGTCCGATATGAATATTCAGTAGAGCATACCGAGGTAGATAGAGATAGAAGAGGAGTTAAGAATACCGTTTTGGTATGAACCGATGAGGACAGTGTTTGTAATTTTCTCCCAGATCCACATATACCAATCTCACAAGTCACTAAAGTCGCTTTTTGTTTGGCGCTGGTACCAGGAGGCTTATTCTGTCACAATTTTGTTTCGTAAGTTCGTTCGTTCATCATATATTCATCTACTCTAACGCAATCGAAATTGTAATTGTAATTCACCCTCGTTCCTTCTCATATGATACGAATAAATTAACAAAAATAATTACTTACAGAATAAGGCCACAGTCGTGTGACACGATGACGCTAACGATCCTCAGCACAAACGTAAATTTAATTTGCGTTATTATACGGCTAGCTTTGACCAATATTGTCTACAATTCTGATTGATTATATTAGAATCATTGATAAAGTTAATTAAGTTATAAATAAGTTATAAAACTCCACATAATAATACGCAATTGAATCTTTTTCATTAATATTTTATACACTCCATACATGTCACAAAACTTCTGGTGAGTCGAAGTTCAATATACTCATCCTTACTGAAAAACATTTCACTTCACATTCACAGTACAATATGTCACAGCTAGAATATAATATATTCTCCAAGTCATTTTACTTCGTCGGAAGTTTTTTAACACATTTTTAGGCATTTTCTAAATAAGCATCTCTTAAAATGACTACCTACCATAAACATTATATTTTATGTGTGTAATTTGTCAAAACGTCGTATAAAACTTTTCCCGATTAATTTTCAAACGTAGGCAGAATAGTGAGAAAATTTTCCTGTTTAGACTATTGTAGGATCGTCATCATTCCTTTTCCGTATCTGATGGTTCATATGGCACTGTATTGGTACACAAACCGCGAAATAACCTAACCATTTTTGTAAAATGAAGTAAGATAAAAGGGTACTCGCAAAGGTTTGCCTTCGACCTTATAAAGCTCAGCCAAAATCAAGTTAGGCTTATCACTAGAGCCCTTCCCTTACAGGACACTGCAGATTGAAACAAACACCTTGCTAGAATGAACCTTTCAGAAACTTCTTTATGTAGGTTTTGCAGTGCTGATGAGGAAACATCTATAAACATTATATGTGAGTGTGATGTTTTGCATTTTAAAAGGAGCCTCATACTCGGGGGACCACTAGTTAAACTTGAAGATGTTAAAAAACTTGCTCCCTGTCAAAAAGTTTGAAACTTTACGGATCTAAACTTGGAGGTTGAGATTTAACAAAATGTAAACTCTTGCCTTCCACACAGTAGCCAGGCTCTTTATAAACCTGGGCTTAGAGGACAAGAACTATTCATAAGGACTCGTCACTAAAGATTTTCACAAGTTGCAGTGACGTCAGGAGTTTGCATAGCATTGACCTCTACCACTAAGAATAAAATAAAATAAGCATGCTTCATGTAGAGACTTCGAAATATTCTAGTGTCAAAGCACCTTTTAAAATATTTATTTCAGGATGCTTAATTTATTTTCAGATAGGAAACCATGACGTGGCTAGAGCAGAAACTAGATACGGTCCAGATAGGATTGATGGAATTATCATGATAGCCATGCTGCTTCCCGGAGTAGCTGTCACCTATAATGTAAGCCTTTGTCAAACAAGCATTTAAACATATGCACTCTATTGTTCAATCCAACGATTGTGGTGCTATGGTTGTTGATGTCTGGACTGCCAGAGGTCCTATCGTAATTTGATTCCTATATTACGGCACAGTTTATAAGGACATTTTGGCAATAAAAAACATAAATCCATCACACTTCTTCCACACAGAGGCAGGCATAGAAAATACAAATTTACAGCTCTGTATTTTTATATGGACATTGTTTCCGATGCGTCTTTACAAGCGTGAACCCCAGTATAAATATGTATAAGCGAACTAAGAAAATGACAATATTTATGAGAAAAATCAATACAAATTAATTAAGAAAAAACCAACATTCCTAAAAATACACGCAAAGAAGAATAGCTATCTCATAATGAGGTAATTCAGTGCTATGAGAAATTGGAAAAAAATGGCAATGGCGATGAAAATTAGAGCATTATATTTTACGGCAGTTTCATGAAAATGTACTGATTGAACGATGTCACTAGTTCTTCCGATTAAACCAATGTTATTGTGTTGTAATAGATTTTCGGTTTACGGGAAGCCATCCATCAATCAGCAGGACTTACCGAAGAAAATTTGGACCTTTGGACGCGGAGAAATTACAAAAAAAAAAAATGACAAACAATTTTTGCAAAATTGGCTTGGTTTGATTGTCTTATAATAAAAAAAAAACACTAAAACTCCTCATTGTAGATATCTTTTTAATCAACTATGTTGGAATATCGATCTAATGAAGTGCGTATAAATATTATACATAGTAATGTTTAAGCGCTATCAAGTGCAGGTACACAAGGAATGATTCGATTTTATTCTCCAGTGAGTTATCTAAATTGACGTAGGAGCAATGGCTTCAGGCTTTTGCCTTGTATATACTGGAACATCGCTATTACATTCTTTCAAAAATTCTTCGTATATTTTTTTAAATATGTATACATATATTATAATATTAATTAATATAATAAATGTAAGTACATATTAGTATTTGACCACTTACTGATTTTTAATGTGAACTGGTTTGAAGACGTACCAGTTTCTTCGTCAGAATACTCGCTACACCAACATGCACAAAGATACAGGAGTTAATAAGGATATATTTATTTAATTTTAGTATAATTCTTATTTAATCTATTGAATAGTGCCTTTTACATATACGTCACAAATATAAGGCGGCCTCCGTGGTGTAGTGGTCAAGACGCTTGACTCACGCACGGAAGGTTCCGGGTTCGATTCCCGGTGAGAACACAAAAATTAAAATTTGATTTTTCTCAAGCCTGGTTGTTCTGTAATGTAATTCGCCACTGTAATTGGGACTCCTGGCCTGTTGTGGTGCAAAAAATTGAAATGAAAAAAAAAATGAAAAAAATGAAATGAAATACAGTAAAACATACATAAATGGACGTATAAATATATATATTGTAAAACGGAGCATTTAAAACAATACACAATAAAAAAAATATTACCAGTTATGAAATTATTGATAAAAAATTATAATTTGGCATAAGAAATATTTTGAGTCAGTAAAAAAACCAAGAAAACAATTTTGAATAATGCGAAACAATAATATTTTTGTATTGATTGTATTTTTATTTAAAACTTGTACTTGGGTAAACAGTATATATGTATGTATTAAAACATATAATGATGTAAAAAAATGATAAAGAGAAATGTTTTGTACTTATAAATACAATCGAAAAAAGAAACGAAAAAAGAAAAGAAACACCAATAAAGAAGTAATGAAAAGGGAATAAAATAATTAAAAAGGAATTGAATAAAACAACGTAGATATGTTTTACATAGCTTTTAGCAAAACTGCTTTAAAAAATAATATTTTACCAATATTTTTTCAAATATCTTATCAGACCGCCCACTTTTTTATATAAAAATTAACCAATAGTGTAATGTTTAACCGCTTAGCCCCTCCCCTTTTTAATCCTTCCCCATAAATTCTGCGACCTATTTAGGAATATTATTGACTTAATTTTAGTGCATGTTTAGACACGGTGGAGGTGCATTCTTTTTAACTCTGCATGTTTTTTATGTATTTTTTCGTAAATACTATCTTAACTACGGTGACGGTAAAGGTGATAGTGTGTTTTAGTATTTGCATGTTAGTGTGCTGAGTATCCCGACAAAGGGCGAGTCCGTCTCAAAACCGGTAGACATAAAATGTCGGAAAGTAGTTTAATACTTATATTTACTAACATTCATTTTAATGTTTGACCACGTAATTAACGCTTTGAACATAAATTATTATTGTAATGTTCATTTAATTTGGTTAAATTGTATCACCCCTTTATTCAGTATCCATGAATGCTATACGTCTGTTCGCTCTTAAGCTTCCATCCCCTAGAGATTCTGTGCATATAAAACTAACTGTGTTTTATACAGGGAGAAGAGATAGGAATGACCAATTTCTATTTAAGTTGGGAAGATACAGTTGATCCTCAGGGATGTATTGCTGGAATTGAATATTATAATACATCCTCAAGAGATCCTGCTAGAACACCCTTCCAATGGGACTTTACCAAAAATGCAGGTGAATAAAATAATATTGTTTCACCCATATATTGAAGGAATCCTTATTTGATTCGAGTAAGAATTATAATAAAGCATTATATTTGCTTTCGAGTATTTTTCTGCAAATCAAATAAAACTGTAAAAATTAAAGTTTGATGACGATACACAAATTTGAAAAGAAAAGAGTTTTTCATCAGAAACAATAAAAAACTTTTTGAAAAAAAATAACATTTGTAATTTCGTTTTTGTATAGTAAAAAAGGTAGTTATTTTTTCTAGAATTCTTACAAAGTTTTGATATTATTAGGAGTATTAGAAATTGTATTAAAAAAATATTTTGTAACAATTTCCAACTGTAGCTTTCTCTAGAAATAATTTTTAAAAATACGCTCGAAATTTCATGTTTGTGTTATTTTGTTTTTTTGTATCGCAGAACCTTTTAATGTAGGTAAATAATATATAACGTATATTACTAGTACTTAAATAAACTTTGAGCAGCTCAAAAATATCAAACGGAATTGAAATTTGTTTATTCAAGTTAATAATAAAGTAAATACTATTAACATATTACAACAGAGATGCAGATCATTAAAGAGAAGGTAATACAGAAGTCTAGGCATCTACAGGGCTTATAACCTGTCATTGGCTGGCCATTCTGCCCATATTTTAATATTTACATTCCTTCAATGGAATGGTGAATGCTACACAGTGTGTGAAGTGGCTACTTAAACCAGTCAATGACAGGTCATAAGCCCTGTAGATGCCTAGACTTCTATATTACCTTCTCTTAAATGTTCTTCATCTCTGTTGTAATATGTAAATGTTAACAGCTCCCCAGGGAGCTCAACCCAGTCCTTGAATATAAAAATTTGGACAAACTCAAGATATTGTTGAAGTAAATAATAATTAATTTTTGTTCAGACTTTTTTTTATTGATTTGTAGGTTTCTCTTCTGGCAATAAAACGTGGCTTCCAGTTAATGATAATTACCAGGAACTGAATTTATACAGTCAAATGAAGGAAACAAAGAGTGCGTTTAAGGTGTAAAAACATTTCAATTACAATTGTGTAAATATTATTATTTAAGATGGCAGAAATAAGTATATTTTTAGTATTAAAAGTAAGCAATAAACAAAAATGTATAAATCTGCTTTCTTTCCATACTTTTACTTTTATTTGCATTTTAAATATTATATTCATATTCATATATTTATTTATTATGTATTTTTGTGTTTTTTTTATTTAATACTCACTTTTATTTGCCATTTTATTTATTACTCCTTTTTTAACCATTATATTACACAGTAAGTTTCTAGAAACCGTATTTTCTCAATCATCATTTCAATTATGTTTTTATATCTATATATTGTTTTTCTTTTGATTTTAATGCTATTATTTTATTTTTTTAATACTACTAAATTTTACTATAAAACTATTATTTTGTTGATTTTCTGATACTTTTTTGTATATTATATTATGTATGAAACTAAATTTGTAAAACTAAAATTTTAATATTGATTTCGGTTTTTTTTTTACATTGTTTCTTTGGAATTTTATTATTTATAATACCTTGTTTTTTTGAATTGTTATTCTATTGCACCACCTGTAATTTTAAATTGATTTTACTTTGTATTCTTTACTGTAGATTATATGGCTTGACACGGGCACAGCCTAAAAAACCTTAGTAAGTTCACGCATATTTAAACTAGTGGAATTTTCAATAAATTAATCAATAAATCAACCATAGCTCTTAAGTTTCAATCAAAAACAGAAAGTGCTTTTTTTTTCATTTCTGTACAACAATTTTTTTTACTAAATATGTTATTTGTCTTAAATCATTATAGTTAGTTTAATATACCGACCGGATTCAATACAAAGTTGTTTAAATTTATTTGTATTTACACCCAATGGGCATTTTAGGACATATTTTTGCATAGAAAATTATTATAAAGAGTAGTAGAAAGACATAAATTAATTTAAAATAAACCTACACTAAATATTTTAATTCTTACGAAATAGCAAGTAAATACTTAAATGATATAATAAAAATGATAAATTACTGAATACTAAATTTGTCTTAAATCATTGAAATAAATTTGATTTGAACTGGTTTCAGAACAATACTGTTTACATGGCTTCGAAATAAACTAACACTAAATATATAAATTATAACAAAACACCAAGTGGATACCTAAAACACATTATCTGCTAAACAGTAAATGTGTGTTCAGTGTTTTATATCCAGCCTTTCAGAAAAGAAATAAGGCAGTGATAGGCGAACTCATAAGTCAAAAGTGTCGATGATCAGCAGTATAACAATTAAGATTTATTTTGAGGGCTAAATTTCTTATAGTTATAAACTGAAACTTGAAACTTGTTAGCCAAATAATCTTATAATGCAGCGAAGATCTGCGTATTATCGCTCTGTTCCAAGTGAAAATTAATTAATTATATGAGAAAGTTTGGCCCTACGGGAAATTGGATATAAAAAATGTAATATTACGCGCGGTAAGAATAAGAACATTAAATCATATGGCAAAGTTTCTTGAAAATATAGGAAAAAAATATTTTATTAAAAATTAACTATGATACTTTGATACGATGTCACTAGTTTTTATGAATCAATTAATGATAAGAGAGTTATAAATGATTTCTGCTTAACGGTACGTCAACAAACCAATCGGCAGAACTGACCGGAAGCAAAAGAGAACTTAACAGGCGTAGTTATTCCAGAAATACAATAGATATTGAAAAAAAAATTACTAAACTTTCTCATTGTCAATGATTATGAGATTAAGCGACAATTATTGTGTTGATAGTCTTGATGACCAAATCCATGGCATTAAAAATAACTTCTGAAAATGTCGGCACAGAGCGCTTCTTGAAGAATAAAACAATGGTAAACAAGTATCTCGTGATTAATTTTTGCTGTGAAAATAAAAAAAAAACTTTTCTCTCATCGGCCATCTTTTTATCCCACATTTTGAAATTAAAACAGTTTTATCGAGTTTGATCAAATGCTTTTCCGTGCATTTATTAACAGTATTTGAAAACTTTTAAATAATTCAAAAGGCAATAAAGATGTTTATCTTAAGGACCCGCAGATGGAATAAATCGAACAAAAACTGAAACTTGTATTGTGAGACCAGTACCTACTTAACTGGCCTACAAATTGCATGCGGCTCGCGAGCAGCGATTTGCCGACCACTTTGATAAAGGAGGGGTGGTTTGACAAAAAAATATTTTTAATTTTTAAAAAATATATGTCAAAGGACTGTTATTTACATCATTGATTTTGTTATTCATTGCGGAAAAAACATTATTAATTGGCAGCTTTAGAATTTATAATTTTATTTCATGTTTAATTTAGTATCCTGATTTTACACAAATTAAATAGGTAGTAATAAATACAAAACACCTTTTTTTCTAACAACTTTTTTCTTTTTCTTCAGATCGGATTTTATTTATTTATTTTATTAGGTAAACAAACAGTATGTATAGAGTAGTATAGAATCAGTATTGAATCACCATGTAAAGCGCCCTTCAGGTATTTTATTACGAAAATGGCGCTATATAAGTTATCCATAATTAATTAATTATTTACACATATATTGCCAATTTCTTTGTATATTAGAGTAAGAAACTCATGCACACACCAAAAAAATTGTTTACACTTAATACAATAATTTAAATTATGTTCAATATAATAAATGTAAAAGAAACGAAATGAAAAAATATTTATACAATAATAATGTTAAATGTCTGCTTCTCTCAAAATTTCTAAAATTTTTTACCTAAATTTACATACATTGTCACAAAAAATAATCATTCTGAAAGTATGCTGCACTAGCTTCTTAATCAATGCATAATTTACTAATTTTACAAATTTACACCCTCTAGTAAATTAACAAGGAACAATTTTTTTTTTTTAAATCTAGAAATATATTTTAGTGAAAATGAATTTGAGGAATACTGTTTATTGTTACAGTTTTTATTTTGTCGAATAAATTTTTAATACATTTAAAATAAACACTTTATATATATGAAGACCACTGATTTTAAAGTTATGATACAACTAGTCATAATGAATAACCACAAAGTCATTGAATATTTATTTTTATTTTTAAATACGTAGTTATATTTTTTAACATGGGAAATCAGGAAATGTGGATATTAAAACAAAGGCTAAATGGTGAATGTTACCCAGTGTGTTAAGTAGCCAATTAAACCAGCCAATGACATGTCATAATCGTAAATGTCCAGACTTCCATATTCATTTCAACAAAAATATTTTTATTTGTGTTGCAAAAAAAAAAGATTTAATATTTCCCTAGAGAAGAGGTCCAGTCAGTCTGCAAACATTTGGACATCCAGAAAAAAATGACGATTAAGCTAACTGGTACAAGAAGAAGTATTCAAATTGAAAACTTGTTTTCAGGCGTTGCCTTGAAGGTGAAATAGTTCAGTTGAATGAATCTCAGCCACATGATAAAGGTTTGAGATCTTTTACTTCACAAAAGTCAACTGATGGAAGAGTTGACAAAATGTGAATGTTTAAACATGAACAAAATTATAAATGTTTCACAGTGTGTAAAGTGGCTACTTAAACTAGCCAATGACAGGTCACAATCCTTAGCCTAGACTCCCATATTCAATTCTCAAAAATGTTTTCCCTCCTTTTTGTAACAAATTTACTGCCAAAACATGTTTAATTCGATTACTAATTTTTGTTTTCTTTTTGATCTGGGCAGTTTTACCAAACTCTGTCAAACCTACGTCAAACCGATGAATTCAAAAGAGGAAACTTAGGCGTGATTGTACCAACTGACGAAGTTCTTATAATAACCAGGTAACATTGCCTAAATGTATCTAAATATGTTGTTTTTTATTAAGTTCAATAATAAAATTCTCAGTCCCAGGTTTTTTTATTTTACATCAGTAAACCGATGGAAAATTTGTGGAAAGGTGGGTTGTTAAAAAAACAAAGAGAAGTGAATTTTACACAGGGTGTAAAATAGTCACTTAAACTAGGCAATGACAGGTCATAAGCGTAAATGATAATTTAAATCCATATTCCCTTCTCAAAACTGTTTTTTATCTCTGTTGCAGTAAATTATATTTTATAAATCCCTAGGGAGGAATCCCAGTCTGCCTGCAAACATTTGAACATGCTCAAAAACTTGTTGGTTTAACTAACTGCCATAAGAAAAAGCACAAAAATACAAAACTTGTTTTCAGGCGTTGCCTTGTGGGTGAAATGGTTCAGCCGGATGAATCTTACCCACATCCACATGATAAATGTTTCAGCTTCTTAAATTCACAAAAGTCAACAGACGGGAGAATTGTGGAAATGTGGATGTTTTAACATAAACAGAATCGTGAATGTTAAACAATGCGTAATAAGGTTACTTAACAACGCCAATGATAGGTCATAAGTGCTGTAAATGTCTGGACTTCGAAATTCCCTTCTCAAAAATGTTTTCCATCTCTGTTGCCGCAAGCTTGGATTTCGTGATTTGAAAAAATGATAATGGCTAGTTGTTAACTAACAAATTATTGTTGCCTTGATAAAAGAACATTTAAAAGCAAATATTTGAACTAAAACTTAATTTCTATAATAAAGTAAAGGCTTAAAAAATCGAAAAAAAACTGTTTCCGTTTAACAGATTCCATGGAAAATGTATTAGAGCAAATGCAGATTATATGTTTCATTATCCAACTACACACGAATTCAGATTTTTTAAAATTTCATCTGAATTTGATGTGTGTAAAATATGCATTTTATCTTGTAATTCTGATGCGTGTTTTTTTTTTTTTTTAAACAGTTTGATTTATAAAAAATATACTAACGAAGTAAAATTTTATGCATATTTCATATTTTAATGTTTATTTACGTAAAAGAAACTATTTTGATTATATTTGAGAAGAAAATGCAATGGTTTTATTTTTTATGTATGAAAATGGTAAATTTTTAGCTAATTATAGTAGATATAGTAAGATTTAGTATATACAAGGATGGAATAAAAACATTGATTTAAATAAGTGGAATTGAAGTAAAAAAAAATTGTTATATAAAGTAAACATTAATTGGATTTATCTTTGACAGGTTAAATACGTCACTCAATATATATATATATATATATATATATAATAAATATTAAACATGATATTGCTTTTGATTTATTTATTTATTTAAATCTTAAAGTAGGGCACACATATCATACATATTGTTATGTGTGTTCTAATAATAACATTGCAAATATATTTAATTTATAAGTTGTTTATCACATATGTCATGACCATTATTTTAAATTTTGAAATGTTTTTTTCTTCATAAATATTTTTTTCCATTTCGTAATACTTTTTGATTGCTTTAAATAAAATTTCATTTTGTGACTTTGCCTTTTTCCTAAATGGAAGTCTAATTTTGTTATTTTCTCTAGTATTGTGATCGTGTTCATGCTGGTTCTGATCAATTTTTTGATTCGTATTTATGCGAGCAAATTGTTTGTTAAAAATAATATTCATTTATCATATAACCTTTATAAACATGATTAATCCAGTGAGTTAACTGTTGAACTGTGTTTGTCCTTAATCTATTTGTTTAATGAAAAACATGATAAGTTAAATCATAATTACTGAATAATTTCATATTTGCCATTTCAGTAAACAAAATACATTTTACAAATTTTATTTTTTTGAGGTTAAAAACTAATCTGAATAACTTTAGGTTTAATTTTTTATCATTTTGTCTTGTTCTTTTAATTTTTTTTCAGGAGTTTTCTGAATTCAACATCGATCGTGATGGTTAACACCTCAAACGAGACATTTTATTTAGATATTGAGAAAGAAATTGATCAAAATATTCGATTGCTTACGGTCCTTGCAGCCAGTAGAGCATCGCCCAAATTTCCAGGGTAAGTATAATTTATTTTAATCAGTCGCTCCTTCAATTTCATTTTTAACATTAAAAACAAATAAAGTATTTTTAGTGTTTCTCACCATGGTCTAAGATAAAATGAAAGTAGTTTTATATAATTTAATCATAAGTAGTTAGTTAAGGGGAATTAAAATTATCTGCCTAAGGAAAACCGATATTTAATACGTAAAAAGAATTGCCAATTTTTCGATGATCTGATCAATTGTGGAAAAAACAATTAATTTGCTACCTTCTATAATTTATCATTTGGTGTTATAATTCAACGTGTTACTTTTAGCAAAATTTTTAACGACATGGATCATTTTGCCCACTTAGGTGTATAAAAAAATCCCAAGGATTATTTTACGTCTATTAAGAAAATAATTAGTCATATAAAATACAATACAATACAAGCAGGAAGTGGTTGGATGCGGTTGGCTCAGGATAGGGAAATATGAAGACTAAAGGGGGAGGCCTATGTTCAACATTGGACAAGAGACGGCTTATGATGATGATACTGATGATAAAATACAACCATGTACATTTTTATTGAAATAATATCCAAAATACAAAAGCAAGTTAAAAACAATAATTAAAAAAACATTTTTTTAGTTTTAAGTATTGCTTTCGGCAAACAAAGATTACAAAGGGGTAATTATTTTTATTTTGAAAAAGAGCAATCTCTTAATCTGTCTTCATTGGAGAGACGTAGAACTGAGATGGACCTTATATGCATTTTCAAAACACTTATACATATTGGTTGTCTGTCCAACACCGTTTTCTATATTATATGCATTTTCAAAATACTTAATGCTTTAAGTGATGTCCCATCTCTGTTGCAATCAATTTCTTTTCATGTTCCCAACCGTGTCACCAGATGTCAAAATCTGCTATTTATAAAATCTTCTAAGAGCAACTTTGGTTTTTATGCCCCAATGTCCAGAATGTGAAGATTAGTCAATTCATCACACGACTTGGAATATTTTGGGATCGATTTTCCGGCTTTTCGTAGATCTCTTCGCGACTAAACAGTGTGGGATGAAGTTGGATTGGCATGGTTTAGCTCAAAGTTTTTGATCTTTCGTTTTTTTAAATATATTGTATACTATTATTGTTTTGCCCTTGTTTGTTTTTGCTAAATAGTTTTATGTTATTTTTGTTCAGTTTCTTGCATTTATGTTTCTTCATGTAACTGTTGTAATTGGCTTAGGCCATATATATGGCTATTTATTTATTTATATATGGATATATATATATCTAATAAATAAATAAATAAATAAAACAATAGGCACGACCAAAGTCATTAAGAGCAAAAGACCTTTTTGAAGCTTTTTCTTGTTCTGTTGTCTCAGCACCTATAATGTCTACACCTGTAAAAGAATCGGAATTGAACAGAACTATTCCGTGTTCTTTATTCCACATATGAAATTTAATGATATTGCAGTTTTCAGATATGCCAAGTAAAAAAAATACTCGATTGGAAAACAGACAATACTCGTTCGGAATTATTATTTGAGTATTTTTGATTGAGTAAGATTGATTGTAATATGTGCAGTTTAGAGGTTGATATAAAATTAATACATTATTTTTATGGCCTTTAAAAAACCAATAAAATTCTTGGTGTGTGAAAGATACACAAGAAGTACTGGATTTTTAATGGTTTTACATGAGAAAAAAATTTAATTAAACCCTGTTTCGAAAACTTCATCATTTATCCAGTCGTAAGTGAAAGGTGTCAGGCGTTGGCTGAACCAGGAGGTCCGTCAATTATTCCATCATTTAAACTTTTCAAAAATTTAAGTTCAAGCTCCCAAGCGCTTTGGCTCAAGCGTATATTTATCACAAAGTTATCGTTACCAAAGAAAAAAATAAATTTAACTTACATCTGAATAATTAAAAAAATTGGTATTATAATGAAATATTATGTTTGCATAAAAAAAAATGTGCTTCATTTGATGTTTGAAAACTATTTATCTCAGTTCAGATTGGTAAAACTTATATATTTTTACGCACACGTTTTTAAACTTTACATAAAAATCCACAATTACGGTCAGACGCAAGAAACATTGTTTAAAATATGTTTATATAATTTAAAAAAAATAGCATTTGTGGTTTTCTTAAGATCTTAAGGGCTCGTTTTACCTCGAGGGATCATTTATTACTGGTATTTCGTGTTTAAATGTAATAGTTTTTTTTTCAGAAACAAATTATTTCCAAAAATGGTTGAATTGCTGCCGTTTGAAGCATTAGCTCTTTCTACAATACAGTGAACCAAAGTTTCTGATAATTTTATTGAAATAATTATGGTTAAGATCTGTTGATAAAAGCATCACACGAAATTAAAATTTTCCATATAGCTCCACTCAGAAAATTATTCAATGAATAGCAATTCTGATAATGAAAACTATAAACATGTACATATTACTATATTTGTTGATTTTTTTTTGTTGATTTGGTGTCATATCGAGCTTTGATTGCTAAAACATCGTAAACGATAAAAATAGTATTTCACAGCCGAATATTTCTTCTTCCAATTATTAAGAAAAATACTTTGAGAATCTAATTGTGTTTTGAATATTGATTTCAACCAAATAAATAATAGAAACAAAATTTGGGTCTCAAAGCACACTCCTTAATAATAAAGATGATTAATTTTTCTCCCTAAAATTACTATTTTTGTTAGTTACGGTGTGCCGGTATCCGATATTGACAAAGAAAGTTTATTAATAAAACATATCAAGATTTTATTCTCAATAAATCACGTAGAAATAAATTTGTATCTACCTTTGTTAGTACTTATATTTTTTGTGACCATTAAATGTAAGATTTGTTGTTTAAAAAAATAAATTATCAAAACATTGTATTGTTTTAAAATACTTTTTATATCAAATAATGCTTTGTTGCAATTCAACAACAGTGTGAATGTGTAACATTGTAATATTGAAATTTAAATAAATATTATATAAATAAATATTTTTTGTATTTATTTAGGCATACTTGCCACTTGCACTCCATACAAACATAGTGTGGGCGTACCCAGTAACACCAGGTATTTTGTAACTTTTTTTTCCACTATCATTGGCCAGTGCCCACCCCTATATTGTCAATTCACTCTTTTTTTCGGAGGTACAAACATATTATCTGGTTCTCTTTGATTTTTTTCTCGGATCTGCTGTTCTACGAAACTGGAGAACGAGATCAGAATATCATCATACAGTCATCATCACTAAAATCATGCTCATTCTCAAAGCTTAATCCATATTCAATAGATGACAAGTAGTTCTCTGGGTATAAATAACATGTAGAATGTTTAGCCAATACTCCAATAATCCATGTTCCTTTCTCGAAAATGTTATTCATCTGTTTCTCTCTCTCTCGGGGGTAAAATCTAGTAGGTACTTGTCTAAAAAAAAAGAAAAAACTATAAGTATTGTGGATTAATTTGGCGTCAATGAACCTATTTTACACTATGTGGCAGTGGCGAACGGTGGCTTTTTTTATAGGTAAGTTATATTTTTCCATAATTTGTACCTGCATGTACATACAAACATGTCAGTAATAAAGTTTAATATACACGACACCTTTTTCATCGATTTTATGTGAATACAACATCATCTCTTCGTTTTATCTGCTAACAACAGAAGACGAAATACCTACTTATTTGTAGTAAAAATTCTTCTTCTTCTTTTTTTTTACATCCGCTCCTAAGTGGAGCATGTGGACATCACCAGTTTTCTCCAGGAGACCCTATCGCCAGCCAGCACTCTCGCTTCTTCCTACGCCAATCCAGCGCCCCTTAATTCCGTTGAATAAAGTCTTAAAATCAGCATTGACGGCCTTCCAGGACGGCGTGATCCCGCAGGTTTAAAGAAGAGGCAACTTGGGTTAAAGCTCTCCTGAGGCATGCGCAGCACGTGTCCAAGCCAGGTCCGCCGCCGCATCGTCAAGGCGCTCGTTATAGGAGGCTGCTGCGTCCGTTCTCGGACTCCAATGTTAGTTATAAAATCGAACCACCTTATACCTAATATTTTTCTCAAGCACTTACTGTCAAAACTCAGAAGTTTCGTGTTTTGAGCTTTGGTAAGATGCCAAAATTCGCACCCATATAGGAGAGCTGGCATTATACAAGAAGTGAATAAATGACATAAGTTATTTTTTTTTTTCCAATAATTAAAACTTATTTTGAACATTCGTATCGATAGTCAAATATAATTATAAGCTGCGCATAATTGCCTATAAAGACGATTCTTCCCTGCTATGTTGTGAATAAACCGGGTGTGGGACACCCATACTTAAAAATACATAATTTATTTCTCCTTTTTTGCTTGGATAAACAACACTACGATTTTTACGACGAGACTTTTAAAAGAAAATACGGTTTTATCCTTAAATTATTTTAATAAAATGCTCTTTTATGATTTTTAATTAAACATGTATAAAATAGATTGCTAACCTGTTAAAAAGAAACGAAGGTAACTTTTTTCGATTTTAACAAATTAAAAAAAATAAAAATATTAGCGTTCTTATAATCTATAAAACTTTTAACGAGTTGTAAAAACTCTTAATTAGAAAATGGAAATCAATTTAAGGTAGACTGGGGTTCGAATCTCGGACCTCTGATTCGTGAGTCCGCAACACTAGCCACTGTACCATAACCTGATTCAAAATATAGTCAAAATAAACTGAGATTCAAAAATCATAATTTTTTAAAAATAGTATACGCAGATACTTATGAAAAATAAACGGTATTTTGGACATAGCAGATAGTTTTTGTTACTTAGGAATATACTTACATATGTGCTGTATGTGGCCTCAAATGTAACACGCGCTATGAACCTGGGTGTGAGGCACTAGAACGCTCCTTGAACCCACCTAACTTAACACACGCGCAAGGCACTACTAAAACAAAGCTAGTTGTTGATACGTCACTCATTTAACTCCAGCTACTGAATGGGAAGGAATGTGACGTTATCAATTCTATTAGTAGTGAGCATTTAAAAATATGTCGGGTGTCTCACACTTAGGTTCACTAACGCCGGGTTTAATTTTTAGTTTACGCCAGTTTATTTTTTTGAAATGTTCTCACCAATAAGCAATATAAATTGGCTCAATGAATTTATTGGGTTAAAACTGTCTGTTAGGTCGCAGTGAGTCTCATCTTGCTGGAGGGTGTGATTCTTTAAAATGCTGCGAACGCCTAGTTGCATTCCACCGGCAGCACTATTGACTAGTCTTACTCGTTAGCATCCACGTAGCAAACCCTGGGCAATGGGATCACAGCAGATACCGAGAGGATGAAAAACGAGTTTCTGGCGCCTCCAAACCAGAACCAACCAGCTAATGGAAGGTATCTCCGACAGGAAAATCCACCAGAGAAGGCAACGGGAAACCACTTTGGTCACATTTTCTCATGTATCACTATGGCGAGTACTACCAATAAGCAGTTGATCTGGCTGCTGAATACAAGAGTAGCGCAGAACTTTCTTTAAGAATTCTTTCGCTGAAGTGATCGCTAACGTTGCATTGGGGGACCTGACAAGGCACTACAAGAAGAATATAATATTATTAGTTTTTTTGTTTTGTATCGGTATGGTATTTTTATGTGTTTGTAGTAGTTCGTTGAAGATGTTGGGATTCGTCTTGCATATTGTCAAGGTTTTCGGTAATACACGAATACTAAGAATTCTTTATAATTCGTCGGTGCGAAGTAGACTCGAGAGTGGCACGATGATTTGGGGACCGTGTAAGTTGAAGTACTCTCTTATGGTAGAGAGGGTTCAGAAAACAATTCTTCGGTTTCTCTACATGAGGGAGTGTGGATATTATCCATGGCTTTATCCTTCTGAGTTTCTCCAGGGTATGCTTGGTTGCAGCAGTTTGAAGACCAGAAGGAATGTGTATTTAACTACGCCTTTCTTACGATTGTTGCGCGGTAAAGTTGACAATCCTGAAATTATGCGGAGCATTAGCTTTTATATTCCGGATAATAACCTTAGACAGCGTCAGCATAGACTGTTCAACATTCCAATATACAGGACCAACCTGCCAATATTTATGCCTGTTTGAAAGACTATCTCTTTGTTAAATTGACATTTTTCACGTCTCTGAGGGAGTTTTTCGTTACAAAATTCTCTTACTTTTTTAACATATAATTAATATATTACAACAGAGATGAAGAACATTTAAGAGAAGGTAAAATGGAAGTCTGGGCATCTACAGGGCTTATGACCTGTCAATGGCTGGTTTAAGTGGCCACTTTACACACTGTGTAACATTCACCATTCTGCCTATATTTGAACATCCATATTTCTTCAATTCTTACATCTGTTGATGTTTGTGAAGTTAAAGAGCTGAAACCTTTATTTATGCGGGTGAGATTCATCTAATTGAATTATTTCACCTACATACTAGGCAACGCCTGAAAATATTATTTTTTCAATTTTTGTACTTTTTCATGGACCAGGTAATTTATCAACAATATTTTGAGTTTGTCCAAATTTTTGTAGACAAGGACTTAAACCAGCCATTGACAGGTCATAAGCCCTGTAGATGCCTAGACTTCCATATTACCTTCTCTTAAATGTTCTTCATCTCTGTTGTAATATATTAATATAAACAGCTCCCCAGGGAGTTGAATCCAGTCCTTGTCTACAAAAAAATAGATAAACTCAAAATATTGTTAACATATAATTCTCTGGATAATATGTATAATTATGTGTCACTTTCATATATACCTAATTTAACCTTATTATTTTTATTATTTCAATATGTATGAATTATCATATTCCATTTTGTAATGTACATATATATGAATCAATAAAATTGAATTGAAAAATTGAATGTGTTATTTTTTAATATAAATATCAATCGAATAATATAAAATTCAATATGTGTGTGAAAATCGAATGTGGTGGTGATAATGAAAAATGTATACTGTAACAAACTCGCGGAAAGTCGAATGAGTGTACTACTTTACAATATTTTCATCCCCAAAAGAGGGATCACAAATTATTGTCATTTCCGAAAGTGCTTTCACCCCTCCATACAAAATCCACCCCTATCATTTATATTTCTATGTTCCCTTTTCATCTGTCAGCATTGACATTCAAACCGGTGAGGAATATTTATACATTATGTATGTGTATTGATTACTTACACATGTGTAGAGATCGATTCATTGTTGAAATTCAAAACCACATAATATGTAACAAGACGGTAAGATATGAAAAAAAAAATGTTGAATTATTTTGCGTACCTATGTCAAAATGTTTGAAGATTAAATTTTACCCCCTAGGGAGAAAATAAAATTAAGTACAGCAACAGAGATGGAGAACATTTTAAATAAAGGAATATGTAAGTCAAGGCGTTTTCAGGACATTTGATCTGTCCTGCATTTATAATAAAGTCTTTTTATTGTAAATTGTAATTCTTTTTTACCTTTTTTTATTTGCACCATAAGCCAAGAAGCTGAATGATAGAGAAAAATAACAGCATAGAACATCCAGATTTGAGAAAAATCACATAAAAAAATTGCGTATTCGTAGAAACCCGGAACCTGCGTGCGTAAATCAAGTATCAGCCATTACAATACGGTGGCTTTTACCTTTAAGATTCTTCTTGTAAGAATATCTGTGCTTTTTTATTTATTCGTTCATAATAATTTGGCATAATATATATTTACGCCTCATACGATTATGTTTTTAAACAGAGTACCACCATAATTCCATGTCAGCTTCCTAGTTACATACATATGGTATCCGCAAAGATCCTCTAGGCATTTCTGTCAGCCGCCAGCTCCTGTGCTTCCTCCCAAGTCAGGTTCACGTCCTGCGGTTCTGAAATAAAGTGGAAGTCCAGGACGTCAATAACCTGATGGATTGTAAAGTAGGTAAGCGTAGTTAAAGCTTTCAGGAGGCATCTGAAGCACATGGCTATGCCAACCGTATCGCCTCTACTTGATGAGATAATTCACTGCAGTTTGCTGCGTCCGTTCTTTTATTACTTTATTCCGCACAAAGTCAAATCCCCGCATACTCAAAATTCTTCTGACACGTCTATTTTCAAAACTCAGTATTTTGCTGTTGTCGGCACTAGTAAGGTGCTACGATTCGCATCCATATAGAATAATAGGTGTTATGTAGGCGTTTTAAAGGCGGCGTGGAATATATATATATATAAATATATATATAAATATATATACATAAGTAAAATTAAAATACGTTAAAAAATAATTTACGTTAACCTTGCCAAGGATTGAACCCGGCACCTTAAGGATATTAGGCGAATTCGTCAATGACTATTTTACGAGGCAAAGTTATCTCAACTATTTCCTTTATAAAGATTTTTATTTGAGAGTCAAGTTCACGTCAAAAACACTCGTCCAGGATTCTTGTTTTCCGCAGAGAAATGTATTTTTTACGCACTCGGATACGGAGAAATATTTAATGCCTAATGTTAAACAAAATGAACTTACGTTTAAATTATTAAATAGTCGATAAAAATTTAATTTAATTTTTTAATATTGTTTATTTAAAAAAAATATCATACCGATGAAATCATAGCAGTGAAGGAGCAAGGATAGATAAAAATGAACAAAATTCGATTTTGAATGTGCAACTGTTGATGTCTCATTTATTTATAGTAAATATTGTGTACACAGTGCTGTGTTGACAGAATATGAAAAAATTATCACAAAAAACATTTACCTAACACATCATCAATTATGTACACATCATAAAATACAATAAAAATGTCTATCAATGATAACAAGCTGTTATGAAAATTCAGATGATATAATTTATGTTGGCGTTGTTATTTATTTGTGTTGAATCGGCTAAGCTTCCATTTATAGCGGAGAACTGAGTCGTTAAACCTGTCTTAATCGTACATCTTAATATATTTTTTTAAATTACTGATTTTGCTTCATTACGGAGAATTTTAAGCTGCTCTGTGCTTGTATTTGGTGGTAGTGTTCAATAATATAGTGCGTCGAGTGAGACAAAAGACTGTTATTTAGATTTCGTGATTTTTTGTTGGTAGGGTAGGTCAGAATGCATGAGATGCACATTTTGATTTATATGTGGAGCTGCCTGCAGAAAACGTCCAGTCTATAATTCAAATATTATTAGTGTGATCAGGTTCACTAAGGTCAATTTTATATTCAGCTGTAAACAGCCAGGCCGCTTTCATTATTCTCATAATTATTGTTAGTGGTGGGAGTTAGCGCTATGCAAGCTTCTGACGTCACTGCGACCTGTGAAAATTTATTGTGACTGATCTCCGTGAAAAGTTCTCACCCCCTAAGTCCAGGTCTATACTGTGTGAAAGACGAGAGTTTACATTTTGCTTCATCTCTCCCTCTATGCCCAGATCCATAAAGTATAGAACTATCAGATAAAAGGTGAGCTCTTGAGCATCCTCAGGTTTAACCAGGGGTCCCCCGTGGATGAGGCTTCTTTTATGATGCAAAACATCATACTCATAAAATGTGTATAGGTGTTTTCTCTCCTGCGCAGAACCTACATCTAGAAGTTGCGCAAAGGTTCATTTTAGCAAGGCGTTTATTCAATCTGCAGTGCCCTTGTAAGGGTTCTAGTGATAATCCTCACTTGATTTCTTCGAAAGCAAACTTTGCAAGTACCCTTTAACAGTTTTTTCGCATGGTGCTGACCGAGTACTTTTTGCCAGAGCATTATGTTCTACTTCCTGGCCCATTACCAAAGCTTAAATACAGCTGGCCCACCACAGCAAAGCTGCCCGGAGAACATCTCTGTAATCTGCTAGCCTAAGCATATTTGTGCTGAAAGAAAGTAACCCAGAAGCACATTATATGCGCTTTGTTGGATTGAGAAAGGAGGGAAGTTAATTCTTCACTGACTGGGATTAAACTGATTGGACGTGATAAATTCGTCCAAATGATTACAAAACTTTTTTAAAACCTTGAAATTATTTTTGGAAGCCACCAGATCTGTTTATTTGACATGACCTATGACAGGGCCATGGATAATAATAAGATGCTTCATTCTTATGGACAAGGAGAAATGGACAAGACCACAGGAAATATAATATACAATACAATTGTCGAGGAGGAAGGAATATTAAAAAAAAATACAATAAATGTATCTACAAAATGTTTTCAAATACTTGTACATAACTACTTACCGCCTTTTTTACGTGTTCTCAATTCGAGACGTACCCGTCTTTTCGTCAGGACACCACTTAAACTAACATGCAAATCCCACTATACATCTTCATCATTGTTGTTGCATAAAATATAAAACTGCATTGTCAATTTCAAACTACATGCTTTTAGTAGGTAACTATGCCTAACCTAACATGCACCAATAAAAATTGCAAATGAATTATAAACTAATAGAAATATAATGTATCCTTACTCGATAATCAAAAAACGTGTCAATCTAACCCATTATGCGATATTAAATTGTAAGAGTTACCCTTTATCTGTTAAATTTATGCTCCTCTCTTCCTCTATTTCCCCTTTTTATATATATAATATATCAATCTTAAATAAACGCATCTCAAACAATAGTGGTCCTAGATAAGATCCTTGTGGTATGCCCAAAATAACATTATACTTTTGTGAGAGTATTTCTTGTGCATTGAACATTAATACACAGGAATATTTTACCACGATAATTGACAATCACCCGTAAGCTTCGTGCTTTTGATCTGCCCGGGCAATGAAATAATATTTTTGCTTTTACAAATCGCTTATATCCCAATAAATAATATAAATTGGTACATCATTGCTATTTTATTGGAGAATTATGTTTTATTGATAAATTTTCTTTTATCACGTTTTTCTTTTCATAACAAGGACATTCATTTAAACAACTCAAATGTAGCAATAACAATTGTTTTATTTTAACAAGTAAATCTTGGACATAAAAAAATATGTCGCACGAGACGCAGAAAATAAAAATAATGACAACCAACATCAAAACAACAAACAGAGCACACTTTTCATTCCTAATACATTGTTATAACCCCCCTCACGGATAACTTTCTAGAAGATATATTATTCCAGAGTGGGGAGATGGAGCGAAATGAAGTGTACAGAATGGAAGCCATCAATATCATTTTTTATGTGTTCAGAAATGAGATGAACGACACATTTAAATAAAATAATTTGAGTTTTTTGTTCCCAACTAATCTCAATTGCTGGATTAAAACGTCATTGGGTCAATGAGGAACTTCAACCCTACAGGAAATTGGATACGAAAAGTGTTTGAATTGGAAGAAAGAATTGAATTATACGGCAAAGTATCTTGAAAATGAACGAAAAAAATATTTTTACTAAAATAAACTACTTTGAACGACGTCAATTGTTCATATGAATCAACCAATGATAAAAAAAACTGTGTTAAGTTTCCGGTTTACTAACCCAAAAATTTTCTTTTGTTGCGTTTTCATCAAAATTTACAATTTGTATTAAAAAAGTAAGATAAACAAACCTTTTGGACACAATCATTTCATTTCATTTCATTAAAAAAATTATTTCAATTAAAATATTTTTATAACTCGTCTTGTGTGATCTTTTTTATTCTTATTTTTAAAGGTGGTCAGTGCTACATAAGCACGTGACGTCATTGCGACCTGTAATGATCTATTGTGACGGGTCCCCGTGAATAGTTCTCGCCCTCCAAGCCCAGGCATGAAAAGAGTCTGGCTACGTAATTGTGTGGAAGGCGAGAGTTCTCATTTTGTGCCAACCAGATGTCTCCCGAGGATGATGCTAAACATCACATTCACATAGAAAGTGTATAAGTGTTTCTTCATCTGCACGGCCGAACCTACATCTAGAAGTTTTGGAAAGGTTCATTCTAGCAAGGTGTTTCTTCAATCTGCAGTGCCCTGTAAGGGCGCTAGAGATAACCCTCCCTTAATGAGGCTAAACTTTATCAGGTCTAAAGCAAACCTTTGCAAATACTTTTTCATCACTTTCTTCGCATAATGCTGTCTGGATGTTTTTTTGTCAGAGCATAACGCTCTGCTACTTGGCTCATGACCTAAGCTCGTTACGATGAGCATATTTAGGCGACCCGCAGTAGAGCCAAAAGCCTATTGGAGCTGCCTCAGCTCTCAGCCTTGCCAATTCATCAGCTAACATGTGGTTAAAAAAATAATCATATTAACAAAAGGTTAAAGTCAAACAATTTTCGCGTATCATAAAAAAAAAACACAATTCGTTTTAATAATATGTTAAATAAAACAATGTATTTTGCGCGTTTTCACAATAACGAAAAGGTTTTTTTTTTTATATTTACAGCTAACCGTTTTTGTAGTTTCAAAATCAAGACATTTATCTGTAAGTAGGTATTTTATTTTATTTTTAATAGGAAAAACAACAGATGTTTTATAAAAATAATAACATTCACCCATTTAGGGTTATTTACAAATACAATGATAGAACCTGTTACACAATAAAGAGAAAAACATGAAATATTAAATAAGAAGAGAAAAGTACCTTTAGAATGTTGGGGATGAGGAAAATAAATGGAAAAGTTGGGGAGAGGGATTAAAAAAAATATTTGTATGTTTTGATTTAAAAACCCCAGGGACTTGTTTATATTAACATATTACAATAGAGATGAAAAACACTTTTGACAAGAGAATATAGAAGCCTAGGTATCTTCAGGGCTTGTAACTCATGAATTATGTTAATATTTACAACTCCCTTCAAATTTGGTTCTTCTCTAAAAAAATTTGGGCCAACTCAAAATGTTGTTGAAAAATCCACCTGGTCTAAGAAGAAGTAAACAAATCAAAAAACATTTTCAGGCTTTGTCTAGTTTGTACGTGAAATAATTAAATCAGATGAATTTCACCCGCTTTAAAACATATTTTATCCCCTTAACTTCACAAACATCAACAGATGGAAGGGAATAATTGGATAAATATATATGTCTAAATATAAACATAATGGTAAATATTACACAATGTGTAGAGTGGCCATTTTAACCAGCCAACGACAGGTCACAGCCTTGTAGATGCCAGAACTTCTGTATTCCGTTCTCAAAAGTGTTTTTTAATCTCTGCTGTATCATTTTATTATTAACAACTTTCTAAAGAGTTGAATGCGATTCTTGTATTTAAAAATTTAGACATATTGACATATTACATTAAAACAAATTAAAATGAATATTTGGTTTTTTATAGATACCAATCACAATAACTAGGAGCATAAATTAAGGAATATAAGTGAATGCCTAAAAAAAGGGTTATGTCCTGGAAGGTATTCACTGTTCAAATAGAAAAAATGTATTATATAAAACAAAATAAAGAAATAAAAATTGAGATAACAAAGAAAAGAAAAGTAGATTGATGCTTTCGTTTCTTGTTCCAATAAAGGGTGAGTACAAAGAAAGAGATATCTCGTTATTTTTATTTATTAGCCCAAGTTATTACTTTTATGGTGCATCTGTGATAAATTGATTAGATTATGGGGACAACGTAATTTATTAAGGCTTCCAGGCAAAAGGAAGGAAACGTATAACCACTATTGGTCCAGGATATAAATAATCCTTCAAACTAAATGGTGACTAGTTTTCAAAGGCGATAAAATCAAAATGACACTAATTTGATACCAAAATGGAGGATGCGAACACGTCACCGACGTCACTATTTGGAGATACAGAACAGAAAAATCCGGTAGACTACAGTATTCGTTAACTCAATACCGGGTAACAAAATAAATATAATACAACCTTGTTTTTAACCACTTATTTTTATTGTTTCTACCGATTGGTTTGAAATTTTTTAATAGGGAACATCCTTCCACTTTCCTTTATGTTGTATCTCAACTCAACACAAGGTTTTTGGCCCTCATAGAGTTATTATTATTTTTGTAATATATACGCTTTTGAATGAATAGATACAAATGAAAAAAATGCTACACGACAAAAAGACTAAATTTTTTAGTTCTATATGTTTTGTATGTTAAGGATAATATTGATAAGTTAAGTTTACCTTGATAAATAAGCTAGTGCAGCTTTAGAACCGGTCGGTTAAAAAAATTATGATTGTTTTATATTTATTTTAATATAAAAAATAACCACAAAGTAAGTGCTTTAAATTTTGATTTTATAAATACAGGGTACATCGATATTTTTATTTAATTATGTAAATAACATCTTGTATAAAATTACATATATAAATTTAATTTTTGTTTATTTTATTGGTTGGTTGAAATAAATTGCCACCTCACAATAAGCCCGCCGGTGTACAAATATGTAAGTATGTACAAAAAGTCGAATAAATAAAGATGTAGAATAAAATAATTTTGAACTACGTATTTTTGGTAATTAGTTGAGAAGTTATTTTATTTGTTAATCTATTATAAAACTAAGTAATAATAATGTTTTTTTTTAAATCGCATTTTTGGAATCAGGAAATTATAAACAAAAATGTTTTCTTACGTGCGGTAAAAATTAGAGCATTAAATTATACAGCAATTTTTTGTCCGAATTTTAAAAAAAAAAATATTTTAATAAAAACGAAATACTTTGAACAACGTCAATAAATCATATGAATCAACCAAAAGTAAAAAGAGCTGTGGAAGATTTCCGGTTTACTAACCGTCAACGGACCAATCTGCAGAACTGACCTAGAAGAATCGGAAAAAAACTTGAGACGTCACACGCCAAATAATTTCAAAATAAAATGCTTTAAAATCATAGCGCTGATAATACGAAACATTAATATAAGAAAAAATAAAAACGTCCACTTAACTTGCTCATTGCTCCGCGTAAGACAAAACAAGTTCTTTTTGGTGAGTTGATTGGTCAGTTGGCTTCCCATTAGCCGGGAATCTATCATTAGTTGTGACATCGTTTAAATTAGTTCGTTTTCACTAAAATTATCATTGTATTTTTTTTCGTATATTTTCAAGAAACTTCGATCAACGTTTTACTGCCCTTATTTTAATCGCGCGTTAGAAAACAGTTTTTATTTCCAATTTACCCTAGAGTTGACGACATGAAAAAGTGGTGGCAAATCGAAGAACTAAAAGTGACAGAGAACGTTTGTTAGCCATCTTTGTATACAAACGTTGTTTTGTGAGTGAGAATTGTTAAAAAGTGTTTTAAAATTTAGTTTGAAGGTAACGCCAGTGAAATGATTCGAAAGGTAAAAAAGTTTTGTGAGTCAAAAATAAAAAATTAATACATTTTAATTCCATTACAAAAAGTTTGTTGCCGTGTTGCCGTCATGACAGGTCATATTAAGTGAAAACAGTTTAAAAAACATTACCACACATAAAAAAAATATTAAGAGTATTTAAAAAATATTTTCATTTCAGAATATTGTCATGGAAATTGCGTATTTTAGTCGTTCGAGTTGGTGGTGCCGCAAACCTCTATGCGGGAAATCTTGGGTTCGAACCTCAGTACTGGTCAATTTTAAGCATTTTCAGATAATTTAAGTAAATTATAAAAGACAATTAGGTCCGATGTGAGATAAAAAAAAACTGTTTCTAGAATAATCTAGGAAGAAGAAAAATTTGCAAGCATCTCTAAAAAAATTGTTACTCCTGGAAAAAAAAGACGTAATCCAAAAAAAGAATCGGAATTATTTTGATTTCGGTGTTTTTTGCCAGATCCCTTAATATTGTAAAAAAATAGTTGCCAACTGTTAATAAATAATAAATGGAATTAAATGCTGATATATATTTCCAAGGCAAGTAATACGACGTTGTGAAGAATATTACGAAAAATTGGTTTTCGATTTAGAAATTTGTAGATCTAAACGAAAAGTGCTAATGGAACGCTATGATATAGATAGAAGCGTGGTAATCAAACTATATAAAAACTCTGAGGAAAAATAGATTTGAGGATTAGCGGCCTGTTATTTTTTGGATGAAACAAATATTAATGCAAATAAATGTTGACAGAACGATCAAGAACAAGAGGTTTTGGTTTCTGTATCCACAGGTAATCGTTTTGAAGATGAATTCGTTGAATATTCCTTTTTATATTTTATTTATTCAAAATCCAAGCCTTCTTCTTTATCATGACGATATGAACTCGATCAATTTTCTAAAATGGATGCGGGAGAAAAAAGTTCCGAATTTACCTTGTAGGTCCATCGTAGTTATGAACAATGCTATATATCATTGCACTCAGTTCAGTAGAGCCCCTAAGATGGCTTATTATAAATCTGAAATGCAAGAAAGGCTGAATTGAAAGGAAGTGACTTTTTAGGAACAATAGACTAAATCTTGTCTATCTTAACTGATAAAAACAACAAAGGGCCACCATTTTTAAAATAAATCAATTACTAGAGGAATGTGGTCAAACAGGAGTAAAACAGCCGCCATACTACTGCGAACATAGAACAATGGAGCTTTGTAAAATGACGCGTTGCAAAAAACGTTTCACAAGATTTAAAAGAAATAATCGATTTAACCGAAGTTGCTTTTGTAAGTATTACATCCGAATATTGGCGAATTCACTGCAAGCACATGAAAAATGAAGAAAATAAATACTAAAATAATATTTTTTTATTTTTGTAAAATTTATAAATGACGTTTATTTTTGTAAAGCTGTAGTCTGGTAAAACGAACGCAAAATGAGGAAATCATACAATTTTTACATTTTTAAACAAATGTTTTTTTTTCAATCGCGCAATATTCAAAAATAAAAACAAATAAATTAGATAAAAACAATAATTTTTAAAGGTATTTTTCTTAAAAAATATACTTAAAGTTTTATGTAACTAAAGTATAATTACTTTTAGACCGGCAGATTACGAGTCTAAATTTGGAATGGCGTAATCATCATTATCATCATTCCCTTTCCGCACCTAATGGTGCATAGGGCACTGCATTGGTTCATCATTTGCAGCGTATTTCGATAATTTTTGTTACATGAAGGTAGGGTGATCAGCTTCAGTTACCAGTCCAGGGACTATCAAATATTCTAGTGCGAAAACACCCTTGATAAATAAATATTTCATATCAACCATGGCGGGAATCAAACCTGAGACCTCTTGCATGGCAGGCTAACGCGCTGATCATTACACCACGAGGCCGAATGGCGTAATCTGCCGGTCTTACAGTAATTATAATTTAGTTACACAAAACTTTTAAGTTTGTTTTTTAACAGAAATACCTTTACAAAATATTGTTTTTATCTAGTTTTTATTATTTCGCGATTGAAAAAAAACAATCGTTTTAAAATGGCAAAACTGTATGATTTCCTAATTTTGCTTTCGTTTTACTAGACTACCGCCTTTATGTGCCAATATTTCGCCTGACGAATGATATTAATACTTACCATTTATATATCGTTAAATTTCCGTCTCTATTATTCTTCGAAATCAATTTCTGTTGCGTTTGCTAAATCCGTGTGAAATGGGTTATTTTATCAAATCGACACCATACCACTATTGGCAGAGTAAAATTCAGCTGATCTGACAGATTATTTCGCAAGATGCAATGTCCTTTGAACTATTACCCAATTTCCCTTCACCACCGGGTGTTGAAAATGTCCTTCATAACTTTCTATGAAAAGGTAAAATGGTTTATTTTTCTCTTCTAAAAACCGTTTATCAAAGATTAAGAAATATTATCCTTCGTCCGCCTTCTGGTGCAGTAGTTATTACGAAAAAAGCCTTAAAATCAATAACTATTAACGCCAAAATCTGAGCAGTACATTAATTCTGTAACCGTACCTAGTGTAATAAATTATCACTTTAAACACAATGTTATAGGAATCATTTATTTTTATTATTTTTTATTTTTTTTATTTGAAAATTTATTTATTAACCCTTACGGGTTATAACATTCATTTTACATCAAATAATATATACATTTTTCATTTATACTCTGTTGTTCAAAATAATATTTTTTACATCTTTTGTAAAGTTTGTCTGAGTCTTTTGTTTAGTTTTGTCTGGTAGTTTATTGTATAATTTCAGTCCCTGGTTCATTAGTCTTGATTATCCTTGTCTTGTTTTAGAAAGTTGTATATGGTATTTGTCTGATATTCTCGTATTATGTCCACGTTGACTACAATTTTTTACTAGTTTAAGTTCTTCGTCTACAATTACATTAGTGGCTAATTTATGGATAAATTTTAATGATTCTAGTTGAAAGAGTTCAGTTATATTTAATTGCTTAGTTTGTTTTAAAAGTTCTCTAGTTGCAGTTAAATAGGGAAGGTCATATACTAACTTTAATATTTTATTTTGTTGTCTTTGTAGTCTGTTTATGTCATTTTGATATCATGCTCCCCATAATAGTTGCGTATAACATATTTTAGTGTTTACATAGGCTTCATACATTAGAATTTTTTCCGTTTTTGGAACAAAGTTTTTGATTTTTAAAAAAAGACTCGATAATGTCGCCACTTTGCTTATTAAATTGTTGATATGAATTGTCCATGTTAATTGTCTGTCTATTGTTAGTCCTAAGTATTTAACATGTTCAATTTCAGTAAGTCGTTCATTATTTATGTAAGCATCTACTTTATGACGTTTTTTTCTAGATTCAAAATGGATAATATAGCATTTTTTTTCATTAAGTGTAAGTAAGTTTGTGTTTGTCCATTTAGTCAACAAAGTTAGGTCTTTGTTTATGCCATTGTTTGTTAATACGTCTGTTTGATTTTTATAGAATAGTCCAATGTCGTCGGCATACATAATAATTTTTCCCTTGAAATTGTACAGTGACAAATCATTAATGTATATAATATAATTATTGTTAAATTTTTGAAACATAATATTACCTTTGCTACTAGAATTTAAAAAAATTCTAGAGGTAAAACAACTCATATGTATCGCTTACATGAAAATGCGTTTGATGTAAGAATTTACTGTAGGTACACTTTTTGAAATTTTTTGAGTAGTTTAGAGCATTTTTATTTTATATTCTTATTTCATATTTAATTTTACAATATTCCCAAAAGGGATTTACAAAAATTATACCGGTATGTACAAACAAAGTAGTAATTTTAAAAATAAACAGCAACACAATTTTTTTTAAAGACATGTAGAAACCAAAATTGCATACTACGATGTAAAAGTATAACTTAAAAGAAAAAGTAAAGCTTTGCGTAATAAAAAAGAGAAAAGTATAAATATAACGTAACATAAATAGTTAGGTATGCATTTCAAAAATTAATAATAATAAAAATGAAAAATAGTACGCGCATAAAGTAAATAAGAAAATTTAAAGGGCATTTTAATTATATATATTTTTTTAATTACCAAAAATTGTTATGCACAAATATATATTAAAACTTATAATTAAAAATTAAATTAGAGTAAATTTTGAAGTAATTAACTTTTTCAGTGCCAAATACTTACTTCGAATAAAAAATTATTTGTATGTACTTTAAAAAAAAAACTTTTTTTTTTACTAAACTTTATATTGCAGTTGTAACGATAAGCCTCAAGCTTTAGGCTTTTGATCCTCTGATCTTGAAATTTATATTTTACGTTATATGTAAATGTATATATTTACAATTATATACATTTACATATTACATTTGAGAGACAGTAATATAGAAGTGTATTCATCTACAGGCTTATGACTTGTCATTGGCTGGTTTAAGTGGCCACTTTGCACACTGTGTAACATTCAATTTTCTGCCCATATTTAAACATCTATATTCCTTCAATCTTTTCATCTGTTGATATTTGTGAAGTTAAAGAGCTCTTTATTGTTCCTCAGATGTTCTTCATCTCTGTTGATTTTTGTTAATATTAACAGCTCCCCAGGGAGTTAATTCCAGTTCTTGTCGTTGGAAATTTGGGCAAACTCAAAAAAATGTTGGTTATAATACGTTTTTTTACTAGTTACTAAAATCTCACTAAGGAACTTTCTGTAGCTTGTTGGTAAAGATTTATATTATGACTAAATTATATAATATTACCTTTATTTAAAAAAAACATCGAATTAACAGATATAATTAAGAGCCGGAAAGATCAGTAATGTATATTGGATACAAATAAACCATTTTATATAAACTTTTAATCAAATAGAAACTCTCTTATTTTGCTCGTGTGTGTACATTTTAAATTTAAGTCTATTTAGAAATTAATAATAAATGCTTGGTAACAAATAAAAAATACTTTTATCACTACTTATTATTACGTATTATCTCTTTACTAATATGGTTATGTTTGAGAGAAATTATGTAATTATGTAGAAATTAGTAAATGTTTATGTTGTCAATATTTTTCATATCTGTTGTACTACGTTAATCTAAATAGCACATTATTATGATTTCTTTACGACAATTATGGTGCAAAGGGAACTGCATTGGTACACCAATAGCAGCGTATTTAAATCATTTCTGTTACATGATGGTATAATTATAGGTCTTAGGCTTCAAGTGCCAATCTAGGGACTTTGAAATACTCTAGTGTAAAAATATATTTTAAAATAAATATTTCATTCAATTGATTTTAAAACTATTCTTTTAAATAAAAAAAACTTAAGAAAAAAATCAATGAAACAATCTTGTATACCCTGTTAACAGTCAGTGTGTTAATTGTAATAATGATATTGAATAGACAAAAATTCTTAACGTAAATATATAGACACAAATGTATCCAAATTTTTACCCAATAAGATCAAACCCGTTTGTTATACAAATAACAATATTGGTATTTTAAAGCTTCATAACAAATTCATTTATATAAATATAGATCATTTAACAATTTAGATGTTTACCAATTGAAATGCCATTATTGTCCTTCAAATTACGATGGAAGAAGATCAAGAAATGTTGATATTCGTCTTAAATAACGAAATGGGGTCTTTTTACAATAACAATTTCTCCGAATTCGCAAATTACCAAATTCATTTAATCATGACTTTAATAAAGACACCGGAGTTGAAATATTACATCCGAATACTGAAGCGTTAAAAGTTTAAAATATGGAAATATTTCACATCAGGCAAGCTTTAAAAAATAATGTCCCTTTGATCAATAAGTAAATAACCTTTCAATATAGCCCATTATACGATGTTCCATTGTAATGCTCACCGTAAACTCATTAAATTCACGCCCCCCTTCATTCCCTCTCTCATTTTACAACTATTTCTCCAACGATTTAAAATATGTAAGGGTTGCTTATTAAAATGCATGTCGTGTTGGTTTTATATTTATGTGCAACAATTGTGGTGAAGAAGTATAAT
This sequence comes from Micrasema longulum, assembly GCF_059751315.1. NCBI lineage: Eukaryota > Metazoa > Arthropoda > Insecta > Trichoptera > Brachycentridae > Micrasema > Micrasema longulum. The sequence continues at coordinate 141,433 of NW_028278723.1, read as the reverse complement.
GGGTTTCGCATTTTTAACTTTAAAGTAATAACTCGCTAAGCCTCTATTTTGAGGCTTGTCAGCAGATGGGATAGAGAGGATATGGAAGGAGGTAACGAAAAATACACCACAACACCCATACCATTGGAGAAAAAATCTTTCTTGGATTTTTTTCTTGCAATTGGCGGGAATCGAACCCGCGACGCCAGTTTCTAAGTTGGTTGTCTAACCAACTGCGCCACGGCGCCTGTTGGTTTGCTTGTTATCTTGGTGAAGAAACGGGTACGTGTCGAAACTAATAAACATAAAAAAGTCGGCAAGTGGCTTTAAACAAATACTAAATAACATTTAGTAAATATTTCATGTCAACAATGTCAGGAACTGAACACAAGACAAATGGCATTGTAGGCACACGCGCTAACCACTACTTCACGAGGGTGATAATAACTCTCTAGGAGTGACATTCAGTTCTATCTACAAAAAATTGGACACTTTTGATTTTTTAATTGAATCGGCATTCACTTCGTAACACTTTATTATAAAATATTATGAAAATAAAACTTTGTTATTAGTGTTACACAATTTTTTATGTTAACTATATTAGTTTTATATCACCCGTCGGTGGAAGGAGTACTCTCCCAAAACTGTGGTAATGTTCTTGTAAAATAATAAAAATTATAATGAAAATAAAACACTAATAACAAAGTTTTATTTTCGTAATAATTTACATTTGATTTCGTTTAATTTATAAGTGAAAATGATTATTTTTAAATTCTTTATTAAAAATAATCCAAATCTCTGCAATTAATATTAGAATCTGATACCACCCACTCGTTTCGTAAAGTTAACCACATAATATAACTTTCCGAAACCTCATTTATGATTATTTCCTGAATATGTTGTCTATTATTTATATGTTTTTGGATATTAAATTTTGAAACGTACTCTCATTACTGTGAATTCTGCGGGATAGGTAAAGTTTTCCAATTATAATCACACGGAATATAGAGGGAAGAGTTATTTTATGAAGTTTGACGGTATTCGATGAAAACGCTTTAAACAAATACTTATAAAAACAAAAATGTTCTAGAAACCACGACCTTTGAGAACATTATTTATGAAAATAAAACAAAAATAGACAAGATTTTTAAACTTTTTAGACACGTATATTAAAAATGTAATAAATATACTTTTGAAAGTTTTTTTAACGTCGATATCATAGAACTAAGAATAGACCAGAAGGAGCGTAGAATCATATTTGAATACATCGGGCTGTGTCTACAAATTTTCCCACTACGCCCAACTTTCGCCGCGCGCATTCTTGATGTCACCGCGTAATGTTGCACGATGGGAAAAATATAATCATTACACAAATGTAAGGTAAAAAATAAAAGTCAATCTGTTAATTTCTCTAAAATTTTACTGTGCATGCGGAAATATTGATTGACACAAGAGAGTGGATAAGTAAAAGGTCATCTAATAAGAGTAATTGAATAAATGAACTCTGAACTGAAAATCTAAAACAAATTTAATTTTCGTAAAACGGATATTTTTATTTCATGTTAAATAAAATTTGATGTTTTAAAGATAATGTCGGTCAAATGTCCACTACAAAATTGTTTAATCCGAGGTCCAATTTTCATTAGATCTCTCACTAGATGAGCAAAGAAGGGTAAAAAAAATTACTACCCTGGCAACACTTTACCCGGAAATTTCCATTTTGATTTCTTCGACAATCTGAAAGATGGAAAAATTATTAATTTTTTAGGTTAATGTATTTGCTACTAATTAATTCATTTGCTAATTACAAATTAAATGTTATCTTTTCCTGTTTCTTTAAGATCTTAGCAGTATTTATACACTTTAAAAGGACAAAACACGGCATAGTTGAATTCAAATCAGGAGTTGCGTACTGAGCGACGTCTAAAAAGAAACTAATGGGTCAAAACGTAGAACTTCTCATTTATGAGAAGTTTTGTCGCCTTCTCTTTGATGCTCGTATGCAGTTTCTGGACTATCCTTAACTCTATGGTCAATATGAACATTTCTTAACGTTTTAGAATGATATTCATTTGAGTATACTCATCATAATTCCCCTCTCGGCACCCAGTGGTGAATAGTATCTCTTCTTACTCTTAGTACTCATCTTGTAAATTGGTTAACTAATGAATTTTTTTTGTTTCAATCCTTGAACCGGTGAAAATAGCACAAAAATGGATCATGAAGATCATTCTCAAAAAACCTTTCAGGTATCCAACGGAATTCGCTGAGTTAAAGATATTGGATGCAAGACCATTATTTGTGAAGTGCCTACTACTTAAATTTTATGATAAATTAAGTGAGGTCAAAAGAACCCAACAAAATTTAAACACTCGTTCAGCAACACTAATTAATTGTATTGTCCCATTTGTATCAACCGCCTTTGGTAAAAAGCAATACAATGTTTTTGCTCCAAAAATATTTAATGATTTATTGCCAAATGTAAAAGACTCAAAATGTAAAACCAATTTTAAAATTAAAATAACTGCACATATAAATAGTGCGGAGATAGATTTTTTTTGAAAAATTTATTTAGATCAATAAACGTAGTACTTTATATAATTGGTACACATATTATTTATATTTTTAATGTTTTTCATTACTTTATGTTTGTTTTTTATTATATACTCGTATTATATTGCATTATTTATGTTTGAGTAACATATTTTCTTGGCACATATTGGCATTAAATTAGCTAATTAACAAAGTTAACGTAATAATAACAATGAAAAAACGTAATTAATCCAATAAACCTAATTATCATTAACATAATAAATAATAAAAAACTAAAATAATCATAAAAAACACAACCAATTTATATAGACCAATAGAACAAATTTCATAAACAGTAGACATATTTTACCTATTTGGCTTGATCCACTCATCGATCCGTGAGCAACCCACCTCTACTATCCATTTCTTAATAGCAATTTTATATTGTGAGAACTCACTAATTGTCCTTATGGATAATGTAAGTAGATTGTACACTTTAACCGAGTAGTGGGCCAATCCTCTTAGACGGAACGTTGTATTTATTTTTTAAATTTTTTTGCAGCATCAGGGTGGAGTATCTAGTAACTCTTGTATTTGTAGCGGAAGGTAGAGAATAATGTTTACGTGCTTATAGTAACAAAGCTTTTACATAAAGTTGTTTTATAGATTTAACATTAGGATTTTAAAATATACCGAGGGAGCTAGTTCTGATTGGGACTCCTAAGATAATTTTGATAAATCTTTTTTTTTATTTGTATTATGACGATGTTTAATTTCTTACATATGATTAGTTAGGCATTTTAGATTAAGTGATTTTGGTTTTTTTTCGTTTGTAATTGTTATATTAGTATAGAACTACTTATGCTCTAAAAGATAAAAAATCTCAGTCTTAGAACAGGCTGAGCCATGTTAGATGGAGACTATCATAAACAGAGAGCACTCCGTTTTCATTTTCTATTCATAAGTTAAACATAGATTCCCTGTTATTTAATATGTATACTAATTTTATATACTTAATAACCACTGGGTAACAAAATATATTTTGGTATTGATCATCTTTTATGTGCAGGTGATGTTATAGTGCAGCAAACAATTACCTTCAAAAAAAAAAATCCATGTCCAATCGGCCAGAGATCGAACCCAAAACCACAGCGTGGTAGTAAAAGTCTCATTACTAAAAAACGAGGCAAAAAAACATTTTTATTTCCCCTTTTCAGGATATTTATTAAGGCAAAAGGTTCTTCCAGGATTTTAGATTTATTTCACACACATAACTGTATTTTTCATCTATTTAGACAAAAAACAAATTATAACATAATTATAAGTTTAATATTAAAATCTTACTATGATCTGAGTTAACCAAAATTGTTCATTTTATTTTCAAAACACAAAAAAAGTTCAGACAATTGTTTCGCCTTGTCAAGGCATTTTCGAATGAGTTTCCAAATTTTCGAACGTTGAAACAATAAGGAAGTTCAGCCCTACGGATAATTGGATATGAAAATTGTTTTTCAAAATAAGAGCATTCTAAGTTTCTTGAAAATGTATAAAAAAAAAATATATTTATATTAATAAAAACAAACTATGAAACTTCAAAGAACGTCACTAGTTTTTAAGAATTAACCATTTTGGTGAATTTACGGTTTACGGTAAGTCAACTGACAAATCAGCAGAACTGACTGAGAAGAAAGGAAAGAGAACTTTTTAAAAATAATCTCAAAAAACAAAATTAAAAAAAAACAAAGCGCTTATAATATGACCAATAAAAAAATAATAATTATTTGCCTAAATTTAATGGTATTTTTATAAATAACACCAAAAAATTCGTTGAACTGCTTCATTTTCCGAATTTAAAGTTTTTGTCTTTTAAAAATAAAATAACGGTTTTAGAAGGCTCACGTCAGTGTTTATTGTTTAAATTTTAATATAAAGCTTCACAAAATAAACGAGTCAATGATTATATAAAATATTATATAAAAACATGCAAAATTTGTTATTCAAAAAAATAAGTTGATATTTTTTTATGCTTTGGACCTGACAAATCCCCATGAAGGTGATTATATTAATTAATGAAAATAATATTCATTGTTTGTTAGGACTGTTTTATAACATTTACGGAACAGGAACTATCCCCAAGATGAATTAAAATCAATATTTATTACATTACCTAGAGAACAACGGCTGAAAAAGTGAAATGATTATTGCCGAGAAGGGCTGAAAATATAAATATACTGTTGCAAAACTGTTTTGACCAAAGAAAGGATATCTATGCTTGTTTTATTGATAACAAAAACGCATTTGACAGAGTAAAATTGGTTAAAATGATACTTAGATGCGGAATATACGAGACAGATGTGAGAATAATAAAAAACCTGTAGCGAGACCAGAGGGCTATTATCAAACTAGAAAATGGAAATACTTCACAAGGTATTCCCATTCAGCGAGGGGTCCGACAGGGTTGTGTTCTCTCGCCTACTTTGTTTGTCGTGTGCTCTGACTTGGTCTTCAAAGATGGGCTGACTGATACAAATCTCGCTGTGAAGGTAAATGGTGTAGCCACCAATAATATAAGATATGCAGATGAAACCATTCTAATTGCAGACAATATACAAGACCTTCAAGAACTGCTTAATAAGATCGACTTTGTCGGTGAACGTTTTGGTTTAAATTTTAATGGAAATACAACTCTTGGTTTAGCCGAGAGAGTCATCCAAATGTTAATCTGCAACTCAAGTGTGTCAACATTAAGAGAGTGAAACAGTTCAAGTACTTGGGCACTTGGACAGTATCATCACTAATAATCTGAATCCTGACTTTGAGATAAAATCCAAAATAAAAGCGGCATATTACATTTTTGTATGCATTTTATTGCATTTGTGTTATTTATTTATTTATTTTTTATATAAATACGGCCTAAGCCAATTACATCGGTTACATGAAGAAACATAAATGCAAGAAACTGAACAAAAATAACATTAAACTATTTAGCAAAGACAAACAAGGGTAAAACAATAATAGTATACAATATATTAAAAAAAACGAAAGATCAAAAACTTTGAGCTAAATCATGCCAATCCAACTTCATCCCACAATGTTTAGTCGCGAAGAGATCTACGAAAAGATCTATCCCAAAAAATTCCAAGTCGTGTGATGAATTGACTAATCTTCACATTTTGGACATTGGGGCATAAAAACCAAAGTTGCTCTTAGAAGATTTTATAAATAGCAGATTTTGACTTCTGGTGACACGGTTGGGAACATGAAAAGAAATTGATTGCAACAGAGATGGGAAATCACTTAAAGCATTAAGTATTTTGAAAATGCATATAAGGTCCATCTCAGTTCTACGTCTCTCCTATGAAGACAGATAAAGAGATTGCTCTATTTCAAAATAAGAATAATTACCCCTTTGTAATCCGAGCAACCATGCCATTTTTCTTAAAAAACGGTGTTGGACAGACTCCATATGGTCAATATGAGTCCTGTAGAGTATTCTAGATGGGGTCGAACTAGTGAGCAATAAAGAGTTTTGATGGTATTAATATTTTTGAAGTCCGCCGTCACTCTATTGATAAAACCGAGAAGTTTGATGGTATTTTAGTATTTCAGCCCACACCTCTGAGGAAATTGGCAATCTGGCCCTGACATGAAACGAGTGCAGATACATGATCAGTGATCAGTCGTCAAAATGGCAGTTGGCAGTCTTTCTTAGTTTTAATGTAAAAAGGCATTGACACCGTTGATTATAAGTATGAAATTTCCATCAATTTGATTATAGTATAAGCATATTATATTAATCAATTGAATTGTAGATCAAATATCCACATCATTTTATGTATTCATACATCTTTATAAACGTGTTTCACTTAAAAAACAGTGTTTTATTTTTACACTTGGACACAGCACGATTTTCTAAAGAGGAAAATGCGGAGACAAAGGCTTTTAATACAAAGAGTTAGCAATTAATGACGACTAAAAAACGGTAGGTTTCAGCCCAACCTAATTGCTACCAAAGTGATAGAAATAAAAGAAAAGGAATGAAAAGTAGACTTACTGAACAAAATACTGAATTCAAATGAATACAAAGGTATAAAAAATGTGAGATCCTATTTCGAGAGCATTATTTTTCAAAAGGTAACATTTTTTATTTTTTCAATGGCCACTTTCTTTCTTCTGTTAAGTGATAAATTTTAATATCACTTCATTAATTTAACAAGCGAAAGATTTATTTAAATGAATGTTAATAATATAGCATCGACTGAAATGAAGAAAAGGATTTTTTTTATAAAAAAGTTTTCTATTGTTCTGTAACCAAATCAAATCATGAATATTTTGACATTTGATGGTTTTGTTTGGTCTTAAAATTCAAAGGAAGATGGGTGGTTGGAAATTTGAGCACGATATCTAATTTTTTTTTATTCAACTTTCAAGATTCGTCTTGTGATTAAAGTACAATGTTAATTACTTAGTACGAAGTAAGAATTGAAAATCTTTTGTTTTTTATTTTTCAAAAGTTTTTTTACAATGTGCATTATTTTAACGACATTTTTCGATATTTTGAAATTGCAAAATAAATAGAAAAAACATAGAAAAGGAATAACGAAATCAAAAAATTAACATGGCTTACTGCCAGGGTTTTAGGTAGTTCACGAGTACTGAGATTTTTTATAATTCGTTGGTGCGAAGTAGACTCGAGAGTGGCTCGATGATTTGGGGACCGTGTGAGTTAGAGTACTCTCTTATGGTGGAGAGGGCTCAGAAGAAATTTCTTCGGTTTCTCTACATGAGGGAGTACGGATATTATCCATGACTTTATCCCACCGAGTTCCTCCAGGCTATGCTTGGTTACAGCAGTTTGAAGACCAGATGGAATGTGTATTTGATTCCGCACTTCTTTCTATTGTTGCGTGGTATTATTGACAACCCTGAAATTATGCAGAGCATTAGCTTTAATGTTCTGGATAATTACCTTAGACAGCGTCAGCTGAAGACTGTTTCACATTTCAATATACAGGATCAACCTGCCAATGGTTATGCCTGTTGAAAAGACTGTCTCTATGTTGAACAATATTACTTTGAACATTGACATTTTTTACGTCTCTGAGGGAGTTTTTCGTTACAAGATTTTCTTACGTTTTAACATATTATTCTCCGGATATTATGTGTTATTTTTGTATATAACTAATTTTACGTTATTATTTTTATTATTTCTATGTGAATGAATTAAGATATTCTATTTTGTAATGTACATGAATAAATAAAATTGAAAATTGAAATTGAAATCTTACAGATCTATTTATTTATTTATTCATTCAAAATTACAAAATTATATATTTATGAACTTATTAAGGCTTTTTAGGCTATGTTCGTGTCAAGCCACAATAAAAATACATAGTTAAATTAATAAGATCAAATTATAATGACATAGAATCACAATCTAGAAAAAAAGGTAAATGTATAAAATAATCAAATTCCAAAGAATACAGTGCAAAAAAAATAATCAGAAATAATTTCTAAAATATAAATTATACAAATTAAGAATCACACATAATCAAATATACAAAATAGTGGTATCATTAAAATCAACAAAATAATAGTAAAATATAGTAGTTTTTAAAAAAAAGAGCATCATTTAAATCAACAGAAAAATAATATATATATAAAAGCATAAATGAAATGATAATTGAGTTATGTTTTTTAGAAATTCACTCATTACTAAAGTAAGAAATATAAGAAATAGGAGCAATAAATCATATGCCAAATAATAGTACGTACTAAATTAAATTATACTAGAATACATATTAAGAAAAACATAAAAATTATCAATATAAATAAAAAGAAAATAAAAGTAAAAAGTATGGAAAGAAAGCAGATTTGTAAACTTTTGCTAATCTCGATCTTTTAAAATTTTTTTTTTTTTTTAAAAGCGACTCTATAGCGACTCATATGTTTTTTTAAACTATCGATCGACGGAGTGTTGATTGGTAAATCTTTTTTGTTTTGAAAATGCGTTTCGAAACTAAAATAAATGGATATTTATTATTCAAAAAGGCGATTATACTAAATTGTATAAAACAGTCGTTTAAGTTTGCTTAAATCTGTGTGTCTACATAGAAAAGTAGTTGGTTTTATTTTTAAAACAGTACAAGATCGATAAATAACTCGAAAAAAACTTAATTGTTTTTTTTCTGGAGCATAATTGATACATAAAAAAAGCTTGGACTTACATCTCATAAGTAATTATTTTTATTTCTTCATTTTAACTGACGTATTTCAGTAGCTACCGCAATTATTACAACATTGCATTGAGCAAATTGCGGTAAGCCTGAATCATAAAACAAAGGAGTTTAACATTCGCACAAAACAAAACATTCTTATAAAATTACAGGCACCTTACTATCAGCATATTACGAAATCTAACTCAATTTAAATCTCTTTTGCTATGTGTTTTGTATTTTTGCGAGGTGCCACCGTCAATGTATATTTTAGTCATAGGAAGTAAGTCCCTTATGAATATGGAATTCTCGGAGGAGAATCCACTTAGCAATGGCGAATTTTATAATGAAGTTTCGACTGTTGACTCAAAATAAAACATTTCCATACTTTTGGTAGAAAAACAATTTTTCCTTTTTATTTTGCCTTACAAAAAAAGAGAAGCATTTTTTGTCAAACAAACAAAAAACTTAGTACGAAAAAAAGTTTTTAACACAAAATTGAAATCAAATTGAGTGAACACAGAAAAAAATATAATTAATAAACTATGAATTTTGTCGTCAAATATTTCATTAGATTACCTTTTCGTCTTTTTTATGTCTACCGGCTTTAAAATTTACTCGTTTTTTTGTTGATACACTAATAACACTGACCTGCAAATCTCACTATACACTTTCACGATAATTGTTGCACAAACATTTAAAACCAACTCGAATAAGGTCGATGCCGTGCATGACTTTGGCCCGGGGGGTATACTTTGCCTATAAATAAAATAATACATTGAACAGCGGTATCTGCGTCTGCATTTCTACAATGATATAATTTAGCCACCGTTTTATCATTATTTTTTTTAATGTATAAAATTAAAATGTAATGTTGGACGTAAATACATACCATATTACATTTTCATTACCTTTTTAAAACATTTTTTAAGATTTTTTTACGGCTTGTCGGTAAAGATCCTTTACATTAAAACATATGATAACACTACATAGTTGTATAATAAAAAATACTATTAACATAAATATAAGGAGCGAAAAAAAAGCAATTTATGTATTTAAATAATATTAAGAAAAATAAGATAAAAAATAAATACAAAACCATCAACAAAAACAGATGATAGATTTGATACCGTTTAAGAAAGAATTGTGCAAGCTTCTCATTATTTTTTCAAAACCGTAAATGAATTCAGTCGCATGTGAATTTTGTTTAAAAAGTTTATTTACAAAATCTGTATGTACCCCCTACGTCTCATTATTATAAATAGGTATGTTGACGTTTCCTATATGAAGAATTTTTGGGAAATATGATATTGTGCAATATTTTTGTTTTGTAATTTAATCAAAATTAAAAATACTTTATGTACCCAATGGCGTACATGTCTGGCAGAAATAAGATTTCTTTGACCTTACTTTGACCTTTACATTTATATTAATTATTATTAAATATTAATATTATTGATCATTTATACTTTACTATCCCGAAATGCGAATTGGATTGTTTAAATAACTGAACAATCATAGTTTTGTAAGAATTAAAGCTCTTTAAGGTACTTTTGTTAAAAATAAAGTTTATGCATTGTTTGCAGTTAAAATGCCTTAAAAGTATCTTACGACTCCTAAGAGTTAGTATAATACCATGTTAAAAAAATAAGGTGAAATTGCTTATATCGTTAAAGATCTTTATTTATTCTTCTAAATCTATTTCATCGCCTTCAAAGTACTCCCTTTTTGATACAAAACACTAATTATAAAGTTTTTTCCAATCCTCAAAACAATTGTTAAAGTAGATTTTTGGAATGGCCTTGAAAGTGCCTAGCGTTTCGGTTTTCATCTCTTCAATTGTGTCAAAACAGTGTTATAGGAGCGGTCTTTTAAGCGAAAGGTAAAGCCAAATATCACATTGTACTAAATCAAGCAAACACGACGCCGATGGTTGCGGAATGAAATGAGTTTAATTTTTGAAGAAATGGTCTTGAAGCTCCAATGCAGTATTGGATGGTGCATTATTATAGTGTAAAAACCATGAATTGTCTGCCCTTAATTCTGGTCTCTTATTGCAAATAGTTCCACGTAAACGTTGCATTATGCTCAAATAATATTCTTCAATAACGATTTGACAAAAAAAAAATCGATGTTTTCGAATCGTTCGCATAGATCTAAGTTTTATCTCTTGTTATCATGCAATTTATCTTATCCTAATACTTAGCAAGTATTGTTTCATTAACTTCAACGCGACGCTGTTTTTTCCAAAAATTGATCATCAAACACCAAACAAGATTTCATTCTTTTCAGACATAAAACATCTTTCAAAATGCTTTGAACTAGTCTGAATTAAATGTCAACAGTTTAAAAATCTTTCAATTTTTAATATATGGTTTTTCGAGAACCATATCTTTGATTTCCTTGACGTGGTGTTCATCAATTGATGTTGATGGTCGTCCAGGACGATTTTTGTCTTCAACGCTTTTCTCTACCTTCTTTGAATTGTGTATACCACTTGTAGACATTTTTTTGTTACATAACCTGATCACAAACGCCTTTTGCAAACTTTTTAACGGTTTTTCAAATGTATTGAAGCTGGAAAGAGTATTTAGATTTTTGATGGTACTAATACCATGAAAATTAAAACCTGGAATAAAAATATTAAAAAAATTAAGGTCTCTGGAAAAAAAAATCTATTTATAATAAAAACTACTTGTATTTTAAATAAACGAAAATTAAATATGGTGAAAATTTGATATTTTATAATTACTTTAGATTTACTCTGTTTAAAATTTGATTGGTTTTATAAAGAAACATCATTTACATCCGTTATATTACACATTGAAAATTAATCTTAAAACAAAATCGCCTTTCTAAATCTATTTAATTTTGGGATATTTGAAGATGTTTTTTAGTTAAATTTTATTTATTTTTTATGTTAAAATGCTTAAACTATAACAAAATGGTGAGATAACTTTACTCCGCGGAAAATTTTAAGTTATTTACTTTTAAATAAAATATTTGAGCCAAACAATCCCCTCTCTTGTTATTAATACAAAATAGCTGATGTACTCCCTTTTTGTTAACATTTAAATAATCAACAAATCACTATGATCAAGTTAAATTTTATTTAATGTCATGATGTTATAACTTAAATTTACAAACAAGTTAATTATTAAAAAATATTCGGTACACTTCCACTTATTTGTTTGACCAATTAGCACTTTCACTCTCTAATGAGCATTTTCAGACTTTTTTTAAAAGTACCTACACTTAAGATAAAATTTAGTTTTATATAAATTATCCTTACACCGTATAATATTCATTAGTCTGAATATGTTTATTAGAGGGTGAAAGCGTTTATTGGTCAAACAAATAAGTGAAAGTGTACCAAGTATTTTTAAATTATTAACTAATATGTAAATATAAGTTATTACATCATTACAATGAAGATCCATCAAGAATTGTCAATAAATAAGGTAAATCAAATTATTCAATGTTGTTTGAAATTAGAGAAAATTTTGGGCCAAAGAAATCAATCGTATGTGAATGGAAAATAAAAAAAAGGCACGCTGTCTAGCTTTCCATTTCATCTCAAAAAGAATTACTCTCAAAAGTGTTAGCATCCCTGTTCTTATATTTTTAATATAATAATCCAATCTTAATTGAAAAATATTTTTTTAAGATGATAAAAATAAAAAAAAGAAATGACGGTTAAACACAATACAAAATAAGGTAAAGCAAGAAATTTAAACAAACATTGTAAGTCGTATAATATATAAGCAGAGCGTTAATGATTAAGGAAAGCTTTCTGTCGGTGAAACAGGAGTATTTCATTAACTGAGTCTTTAAACAAACAATTATGTAAGAAATCATGAAGTCAGGAGAGCCATTATTAATTCGCATATCTAGGAAGTGTACCGGGAGAAGAAATCGAGGAAATTAATTAAGCGCCTTAACTCGGGAAAGGAAGTTCCGTTAAATATTTTAGTCCCGAATGTGTTTTCGGAGGCATTAGCAGCTTTGATAGAATATGTTATTTAAATAAGACATAACAAATGTTATTTATAAATATTTAAATGTACAAGAAGGTTTAATTAAGCTACTTTAGTAGCAGTAGATGGTAAAAAATGAATACAGCTTTATTCAGACCGGGAAATATGGCAACTTTTAACTGAAAAAAACCTCAGTAGATAATTAAAAGGATAAATCAATTTGAAACCTTTGTTACTTTTAAATGATAAGTTCAATACAGTTCTAAAGATTGATGATTGGGATATTGACAGAGTTAAATTTTGAATCATTTGTATATTAAGGTCACACCGCTAGACCAGGAAAAGTTCATTTGGAAGCTAAATTAGAAAGAAAGTGTGGACTAGGATGAGTCGTGCTTAACAAATGAATTAATAAATTACAATATTTGAGTTTGTCCAAATGTTCATAGACAAAATACTGGATTTCACCCCCTCGGGGGTCATTAAGATTAACAAATTACAACAGGGATGGAAAATACCTTAATTAAGGGAATATGGAAGTCAAGGCATTATTAATAAATATTCTGAAATCTAGAAGCATCTTAACCTAAAGAAAGCCATATTACAAACATCAACGACGAAAGAAGAATGTTTAATATCTCACTCAAGGACGCAAGACAAATCAGAGTTAGGGAAAATACTTAATCGGGATCGGTTGGGTTGTGTCGAATGTCAGATGGTAGGTGGGCGAGAAAAAAATTGACTGGTGGTCGAAAACAGGACGAAGAAGCATAGGGAGACCCCAAAACAAATGGTCCGATGATATGAGAGGGTTGTAGGTTCGAGGTGGTAATAGGTGGCGGCTTACAAAAAATCGTGGAGGCCCATACTGGAGGCTTTTATTAAACACTTTGAGTACCGGCCGAATACACATGGAATTTACCCTGTGCCCGGCCAATTTTTGTGAAATTTCATGCTTTGTGAAGGGTTTCTTAAAAGAGTCATAATTATAAAAATACTGGATTTAATCAATTGAAACGTCTCATGTTTATTTGGAACAGTTAAATTAGTCATTTTTCTATAATAGTTTTGCCAACATTGGCCTTTATGGAGAGCCACATTGCGCATTGCAATATTCAGACATATATAGGGTCTTACTCTTTTCTTTGTGCTTTGTATCCCGGAGCCGTGTGAACAAGTGATTATAATAACCATGCGTTGTGTCCCGGTCTCATGTTTTCACGTAGTTTATCAGCAGTGAAAACGCACTTATAAAAGTCACTAGATGTCAATAAAATGTACTTTTTTAGACAGCTGGTAAACCACGTGAAAACACGGGACCGAGACACAACGCATGGTTATATTATCATGTGTTTACACGGCTCCGGGATACAAAGTGTTAATACTGGACTTAAAAAGAACGCTGAGTAAGTGAGTGGTATCTTTAAAAAATACAAGTTAAAATGATAAATATATTATAAATATACGTGTAAGGTACAAAAAATAATAATATATTAAGAACGTAGATAAATACCTACAATATTTTGGACAGGTTCAAATTTTCTCTCACTAATTCTGGAATATTCTCTGGCTGAATCGAAATCACCATAAAATATCAACAATATTTTGAGTTTGTCCAAATTTTTGTAGACAAGGACTGGATTCAACTCTCTGGGGAGCTGTTAATATGATTACAACAGAGATGAAGAAAATTTTAGATAAGGTAATATAAAAGTCTAGGCATCTACAGGACTTATGACTTGTCATAACTCAAACTTAACAAACATCAACAGATGGAAGAATTAAAGGGATATAGATGTTCAAATATGGACAGAGTGGTGTTACTCAGTGTGTAAAGTTGCCACTTAAACCAGCCAATGACAGATCATAAGCCCTGTAGATGCCTAGACTTTTAAATTAATTTCTCTTAAGTGTTCTTCATCTCTGTTGTAATATGTTAACCATAAAATATTTTTGCAACAAAGATGAAACTGTTAGATAGAAGTCTAGGCATTAACAGAGATTTTGATCTGTCACCTGCAGTGTTAAGTATGAACAATAAAGATAGCTGTTTTTGTTAATTTAAAAAAAATAGGTTTGTGCTATTACATGTCTTTTTATTGGCGGGTTGACCTCGCATACATGTACTTCCCGATTCGATTTATGGTCAAGGTCTATAGAAAATACTTTGAAAATATATTTGATGGATATTTGTTATTTGTTATGATTGTCAGTAAAATATTTATCACAACGCATTGTTTCAGAATAATAAGTTAATTTTCAATAAAAAATATAAATATATTCCCAGAAAAAGCATCTATAGCATCAGATTAACTAAACTGTAATTTGAAATCGATTTTTTAATGGTACTTTCAATAACCCCAATTGAGGAAGCCATTTTGAATTAACTTTTCTTGTGTGAAATTCTTTAGGGCGAATTACTGTTGCCTTTTGAAATGAAGTTGATATAGCATACAGATACTTACTTATATTTTGCTTAAACATAATTGAAGGGAAGAACAGGAAATCCCTTTACAAATGCAGTAATTTGTATTCATTTGTAAAATAAATGTTATGTCTATAGACACCGATACATTATTTAAGTATACACGTCATGTTTTTCATAGGAATATTATTTGTAGTTTTCAAAATCAAGTAGTAAATATGTTTTGAATTCTCGCAAATTTGAAATTATAACATCGATTAGAACAAAAAAGGCAACTTGGAAAAAAATGTTGTGCTAGGACAAGTAGAGAAAACTCAATCTCGAGGAAGAAGTCCTATAAGATTGACAATCTTAGTGACAGAAGCGACTAGCGTCTATCTTCAGGAGGCCTTTAGAAGCGCTGGATACAGAAGTGGATTAAGGCGGATTTAATGACGTGCTTCCTTTCTGACCACCACAGTTTTGCCAAGAGCAAACGAATAAGAAAAAAAACTACGGAACTATTTATATAATGTACAATTTTCACATCTGTGCCCTTGATTATGATGGTAAATAAATGTAGAGCTTTATAAATTGACCATAAATATTATTAATACAGATAATTTAACACCTCTTTCTGAAAACATCAAATATCAAAATATTCCAAAATGATCCACATTTCATCAACTCCTCAATCTGTTGACTCTCTGTTGAAACAAATTTAGATCTAAATAACTCCCTTGGAAGGAAATCTAGCTGGTCTACAAACATTTGGACAAACTAAAAACATTGTTGAACTATGGCGTCTCTCTTTAAGAGGCATTCAAATGCTTAAACAATCGAATTTAGGCGAATTTACATAAAGAATACTTCTCCAATATGTTTTTTTATTTTTAATTTTACAAGCTTTATTATCTGACTCGGGATGGATTCGAAATCAACTATTTTTTTTAAATGAAGTTATTAAGTATTTTTTTCTGAACATGTATTCATTTAGGCGAATACTAACGACATACTTCTCCAATACGTTTTTTAATTTTTAATTTTACAAGCTTTATTATCTGACTCGGGATGGATTCGAAATCAACTAATTTTTTTTTAATGAAGTGATTAAGTATTTTTTTCTGAACATGTATTTTGCACTTAACGCATATCTGATATGATTTATTTCTTAATAATATGTTACCTCAAGAATACAAAAAACGATAAATACTTAAGAATACTACAAAACATTAAAAAAAACTGCATTACCGGTGGTTACTAGTCTCACTATATGTTATTGACTCACTGTTATCTGATATCACTCATAAGAGTCTTTGACATAACATCGTCAAGTTGCAACTTACTTAGAATATATTAAATAAATTAATTTATTTAAAAAAAATTTTAGTCCATATCGTACACGCACAACCCTCCATTTAATTTTTAGAAAATAGGGCAAAAACAATTTGTTGCCTAATCTGTAAGTTATATATATTTTTTTTTCCATTTTAAACAAATATTAATAATAAAATAATGTGACCTTACTGGGGTTCCCCGTGCCACAAACACTTAACAATATACTTATGCTTATTTTTCTTGAAAACATGACGCTTGATCTAGAAACACTTTTTTAAATATTTCGTCTGAATTTCACATCATAACCCGAAAAAAGCCGAAAAAAGTTTGCTTTGAAAATAGCGTGATTTAACTAGAAATTTTATCTTGAATGACGTTTGCAAATTTCACACCGCTGCAACTTACCGTTTCGGAGGAGTTTTTATTATGACGGACAAACAAACAAACAAACAAACGTAAACACGCAGTTACAGTTTATAAATATATCTACATAGATTCAACACATACGTTTAAGTTTTTTTTAAAATTTTAAATACTTGCTTCTTCATAGCATGTATTAATGCTTTCCAATGTGGGGGTTGCGACCTTATAGAGGTATAAAAGTTGCGAAGCCTTGATAGGGGGGTTGCGGGCCCAAAACTGGATGAAAAACATTTAAGGGAAAAGGTACTGCCAGATATTAGAAGGAAACGTGGTCTGACTTTCCTTCATACACATGTATTCCCATATTTTTCCCTGGTTTATAACACTAGAGCAGTGATTTTTATACGCTATACATATTTACTATAAACATGTCCTTATGGTTAAGTTTTTTTATTTATTATTTGTTTTTTGTGTCAGCTAGGATCATCCAAAAATCCATAAAAGTGGATGTTCAGTTTGTAAATGTTGTAAATAATTTAAAAAAACGGAATAAATACCGATACAGAAAATTTCATTTTCATACTAAATTTCGTTGTTCGAGCGATGGCGTGATATGCTAAGACCACCATAAGTGCTGCAAATATAAAATGTTATTTTATATTTATGTTTATTGTTATTTTTATGTTTATCGTTATATTTTTGTTTATATTTATAATTTGGTTCATGTTTATATGGTAGAATTGGCTCTGCACTATAAAGCAGTTTTACTGGAATAAAATAAAATAAATAAATAAAATATTTTTTAGAAATCTGTTTAGTTTTGTGGTGCGGAAAACAGGACAACGAAATACCGACTTTGTAAATTTTAGTTCAGCATAATCAATCGGATGTGCAGTTGTCTTTTTTGCACAATATACGAATACGGCGGCCTCCGTGGTGTAGTGCTCAAAACGTTTGACTCACACACGGAAGGTGCCGGGTTCGATTCCCGGTGAGAACACACAAATTAAATGTGATTTTTCTCAAGCCTGGGTGTTCTGTGACGTTATTTACTTCTGTAATTGAGCCTCCTGGCCTGTTGTGGTGCAAAAATAAAATCAATATCGAGAAGTCATCTGCGAGAGAGTGACATAAAAGCCATGTTAAATATTAATTATTTTCAAACCGGGTTGTGGTCCCGTGGTAGTATTGAGGACTCAAATCCTACTCTACCACAACTCAATTTCTATTTTTCAATCACAAATTATGAAGGACTTTTGGGAAATGGTCTTGAAATTTTAATATATATTAGTAAATAATAAGAACTTGCTAATCATGAACTTTTTAACCACCGCATATCCTTTTAGGGAATTGGGCGCTACCGCTCCTTCCTACGGTCCTATGTTGTTGCCTTAAACTCTGCAATTCGTCACAATTTAATTAATGTAAATGTGTTTTCATTCGATTTATTTCAATTTAAAATTTACTCAAATTGTTTTGTTTTCAAACACTCTAAGTACGAAGATATTGTATTTCCGCTCAGGCTTTGTATGTGATACATACAAATATATTCAATTCTCACCCCTTTGCGGGTGTTGTATGGGGGGGGTTGATTGATTCAATTTAGAGGCACACTAAATGAGTAAAATAAATTCCTTTAAAACAATCGAGCATTGTGTTCATTCCTTCTGGAATGTTTCAGCGCGTAATGAAATGAGATTGTAGACATGTTTATTTGATGAAGATGCGAAGAATTAAGGTATAGAGGGTGACAGGAAATTCGATAAATACCAACCCTAGCCTATATTTTATAGCCCTATGCATGTTTAAATATTTTAGTAAATATAATAACATTGTGAGAACGTAAAGCCTGGGCGTTTATTCAAATAATCAAGAATTTAAAATTAATGTATTACCACAGAGTTGAAGAACATTTATGGAAAGAAACTATAAAAAAATTCTAAATTAACCTCTTAACTTTGTATAATGTTTGTCTATAAAATGTCTCTCATCTCTGTTGTAATATTTATTGATTACTCTCAAGAGGGTTGAATCTTGTTCTTGTCTACGAAAACTTACTTACGACAAACTCAAAATATTGTTAAGAAATTTAAGATTAATTTACTCGAGTACCTTTCTAAAATAATCCGTAGCAAATTCGACTGGTTTCCTTAAATACGTCCCTTTTATTTTGCTTGTGTAGATAGTCGGACTAACACAAAAAAGTTAGTTTTGGAGTGAATGTTTTATAAAAATTAATTGAATATGATTGCTCAAATATATATTGTAAGCTAATTAACAACATCTGTATCATAAATTTTGTAGATCTATTATTAGTTTGATACCCCGCCGTTAATTAAAAACAAACGAAAAATTATACAGTGGGTAAAGTGGCCATTAAACAAGCTAATGACAGACAAATGCCTAGACTTACTTATCTCTTCTCTAAAATGTTCTCCATCCATGCTGGAATTTGTTAGACGTAAAATAATTTCTACAGTAGGTACAAAATAGTGGGAAAATGTTTTTGAGGAGGGTATAAGGAAGTCTGATCAGCCATAAGCTGGTTTCATAACACGGTTAATGCCTAGACTACTATATTCCCTGCTCAAAAATGGTTTTCCTATCTGTCGCAGTAAATCTAGATTTTAATAACTGCCTAGAAAGGAAATCTAAAATATTGTAGATTAGATATAAAATATGTTTAAAAAACTATTTACTTCTTGGCTAGCGGATTCAAACCTTTTACCATGCGCGCTTCATCCAACGTTCTTTTAAAATCACCACGCCCCCCCCCCCTGTCATCATGCTCAATTTTAAGTAAATGAAACCAATGATTCAAATAATAATAAGCGTATATAAAAATAAAAACAAATGATGGTTTTATTTTATAATAATGAGGGCGTTCATGTTTCATCAGATGACAGAAAAATATTCAGCATATTAAAAATTATCATTATAATTAGTTAAAATTCTGGGGCTGTACTAAATTAACCAACAGGGTCTGTAACTGCAGGACATGTGATGTAGATTCTATTTGTAAACGGTTATTTATACTTTAAAAACACTTCCGACTATTTTTTTTGTGCAGTGTAAATGAAAGATAGATTTCTAAACGTCCATGCGCTATGTAGCTGCAAGACGTATTGTAATCTAGCTCTTAAAACGACACTAATGGAAATGAGGAACTAGAATCCCAACCGCCTATGCGCTCTGTAGCTGCAAAGCGTGTTGGGATGCTTATTGTACAGCGCCCTTTAGGTGATTTTTTTAAAAATTGAGCCATATAAATTATCCTAAATAAAATAAAAAAAGGTTAACCCTTGGCTTTATAGTATTAAACGCACAGAGGAGGTCATTTTTAACATGAAGTAGTTTTTTATGTGTAATCTTTAGTTAGAAAACAACGTTCACAAATATAGGTAGTTTAGAAATAGCGAAAGGAAACGCAATGCTGTTTTTCTGACAACAGAATAAATGGCATAATTTTTAATATGCATTTTTTTTAAGCCATTGCGCTCTTTTGGTTTGAAACACGTGTTCCAGGTGGACTTTTTATTTAAAATTTTTGATTTGGTAATAAAATAGTAAACATATTATTTTATATGAATATCCTATTATTATATTATTATAATTTAAAGCGTTAACTTTGCTGTCAAACTTTACTAAATGTAATTAAATATTTGTATAAAACCACTTACCGACTTTTCTATGTCTACCGGTTTTGAGACGTACCCGTCTCTTCGTCACGACAACGATTAAACCAACATGCAAACCAACATGCAAAACTCAGTATACACCCTCACCATAGTTGTTGCACATAAATAATAAACCAACATGACATACATTTTAATAAGCACATGCACTGATGAGGACAAGCATGTACTGATTAAATAATAAAAATATTATATGTTGTTTGAAAAATAGTTTAAAAAAGGTGGAGGAGATGGAGAGGGGGGGTGAGCACAATAGGTTTAGGGTGGCCATTGCAGTGGAACGTCGTATAAAGGACTATATTGAAAGGTTGTTTGATTATTGATCTAGGGAACATTATTTTTTAAAGCTTTCCTAATGTGAAATATTTCTTTTTCATTTACTTTTAACCCTTTATTATTTGTTTGTAAGATTTTGATTAATGTATTTTTTTTAAGTGATATAATTTTTTTTTTAAAATACGGTTTAAAGACAGACCAGTGAAGTTTCTAAATAAAAATCATACATTTTATAAATTGTGTTGCAACAAAAGGATGTGTTTATGTGTATTTGTATGAGAGTAAGTGTAGATGTGTGTTTATGTGTATTAGTGTGGGAGTAAGTGTTCAGTTGTGCGCATCATTAAATAGTTAGTGGGATCGTATCACATCGAGAAATAATAAGTCTTAATTTATTTTTAAATAAATTAAGGTGCATGTAAAATATAGCAATAGATGAAAAAAAAAATTGTTAGAGCAAGAACGATAGAGGAAAGAGTGTTGTGCATAGTTAGTGCTACAGACTGGCAGATGGAATTGATACTTATTTCTTGTCACGCGAAAGGGGACATTTAGATTAATTTTGGAGATAAGGTTAAAAGAGACTACTTTATTATTTAGTAATTTACGTAAATAGCATAATTCAGATACGGTGAAAATTGTTTTGATGTTCTTCCAATTCTAACTGAAGGACAAGAATATCATTTTAATTGATAAACGACAAAACTAATTAATTACCCAACATATTTTTTCCTAATACCATGCGAGTAAAACCGCCAGTAAAAGCTAGTAATTTATGAAGGAAAAAAGGTTTTTAAAAATTCTATACCTACGATAAATTGCTCGATTTTGAATCGGAATTTAATGATTCACGAACAAAAAAGGCAAGTTGAGTATTATTTTATGTCAGACAGCACGTTAAGGTCACTCTAAAGGTCCTATGATATTTTGATTGACAATGCGCCAATCGTTTATCTTCAATCTCAATTACCTGTCAGTTTCGTTCTACTTGTATTGAAGCAAATCATGATATGGATATTTAAACGCTACAGGAACTCTTTTTATTAGACCCATTTTTTTATCATTTTTTAATTCAAAAACTCATTACAGCAAAAAAATAGATTTTTAAAAATTTATTTTACTCTTTAAATAATTAAATTAAATTGAAGTCTCACTTATTAATTTTATTTATTTATTTTTACACACTTAATACAGCTTTTTACATTTAACTGCACATAGTTCAAGTAGTATAAGTATGCAAAAACCTATTTTTGTTTTTTGCTGCTAAACCATCTTTACTGCATAGCTAGGGATAGCTTCCATATTAAAATACCATAAATATAAGGTTAGAGAAAAATTAATTCGTTTTTTTCGCTTCATTTTAATGCTTTATAAAAAGTGTTACAATCATTCGATTTATATCAAATGTTCGCTGTTCTGTTTGATAACTTATTGTCAACGAGAAGTTGACTTTTTAATGCCCCTCTCGTAGAACCCCCTGTCCCTTTTGGAAAAAAACTTAGACAACCAATTTTCACTGGCCATTGAGGCCAAATTTGTACCTCTAAGCGCGTTAGCCATAGACAGGAACAGGTAGTAGTCACATGGTGACAGGTCCGGACTCTAAAGTGGATGCATTAGAACATTTAATTTGAGCTGTCGGAGCGTCTGGCGCGTCGTCAAAGATGTGTGCGGCCTTGCGATGTCCTGATAAAACACGCTTCCTCTCCTATTCACCAATGATAGCCGTTTCTGTTCAATCACCAGCTTCAAACGGTCAGCTCGTGTGGCACCCAAACATAGAGCTTTTTTTTAAATCCAGGCGTCTGCAAATGGTTACAAATGGTTTTATGATTGATATTCATCTCCTATGCGATGCTACGACTGTTTACATGGCGGTCTATCTCGATATTTTCCACGACAGGCCTGCCAGAGCGTGATGTATCATTCACCTCCACTACATCAGAATGAAATCATTCAAACCACTGTTTTGTAGCACGAATCAAAAAAAAATTGGCTTTGTATGCATCGCAAATTTTTGTGGTCGCTTTCGACGCGCTTTTTCTCAATCCTAAGCCATTACAAGTCAATTTATAATCCCAACATTTTGGAGCGCATGAAATTATATGTAACTGGTGTAATTAAAGGCAACACAGACTATTTATTGTTTCTGACTGCAGGACAAATTTACCGTTGATGAGGCCTGTGAAGAAGATGATTGGTCTATTGAACAGCCTACCGAGAGAGATGGATCTTTTCCATGCTCGGATCACTAGTTTTAGACTCTTCCTCTCTAACTATGTTTAATAATGTGTATTCCTGACTTATTCATATTTGTTGACTATTGTTTTCATAGACTTTATATTAAACATTAATGTGTTTTATAAAAAAAAATTTATATGTCTTTAGAATTACCAAATCATACGAGAGACAATAAACTTATAACATTTATGTAGGATCGAAAAATGCTTTTGTTTAATTAAAATTCACATAATTATTTACAAACATTTAAAAATATTTTTTAACGTAATTGCCGTCGAGATAGAGAAATCGCTGTAGTCAGGGCACTAGTTTTTGTGTTCCAGTATCATAGAAATACGCCGCCAGATATTTCAGGTGCTTCTTCAATGTCAACAGCTCCTGTGTAACTCGTGCGGTGTGGAGCCTGTCGTTGTCATGCAGGAAACTTACTCCCCAGGTCATGCAGGATGCTTACTCCAGCATTGCCTTTCTATTGTTCTGTATAGTTTTTCAGAGTTTTTATAGGATATTGCAGTGAGTTTCTTAATGGTAGTTCCTTTAAGAATAAAATTAACCAAAAACACCCCTTACGGTCTCAAAAAACTGATGTCATAAATTTTTCGGCCAAATGAGTCGTTTTGAACTTCTTGGTGGAAGGAAAAGATGAATAACGCCACTAAAATGATTGTCTTTTGAACTTTAGGGTGTAATAACACAACCAGGTCTCATTCTCCGTAACAATAGAGGAGGAGCTACTCCTTCTAAACGTATAAAACGATCCAAACATTTGTAGGCGGTGGTCACGTGATTTTGACGGACAGGAAGTGGCGGGAGCGCGTGGCGTGGTCTCCATCGGAAACAATTACTGTGACTCAATAAAATGGCCGAAAAATACACGCGACCAAATCAACTGACCGTCTAGATCCCTTCTCGGCGTCATATGCGCCAAATTCAGAACGAAAAAATTCCCGCGGCCTCGGGAGCCTTTGCAACCTTATTTTGTGGATAATCCTCGTGTACTTGGCCATCTTGCTGCACTGTAAAGTTAAATAAAAAACATATTGACAAAGAAATAAAAAAATAATAATTAAATTTCGCGAAACATTAAAAAACCAATGTTGTCAATTCTTTGTCCGGGCGGATAAAGAAAACAGTATTGTGTGAAATGGAAACAGAATCTTTAGTGATTTTGACTCGTTGCTTCTTTTAGGTAAAAACATCTGTAAAAGCAAATAAAATCGAGTGGATATAAATACACCTCTCAGTGTAGTTATTTACATGTTCGACTACCATACTTGAGATCACAAGTTCAATAACAAGTAGGAAATATCTGTTTGAACAGTGGTTTTATTTTCTAAGAATTTACAGTGTTTGGACTGGCACGAGAAGCTTAAGACTGATCAACTTACCTTCTTCATGTAACCGGTGATTGATAAACGCTGTATCTGGTATACTTATGCTGTGCCCTATAAACCATCGGTTGTAGATTATGATAACGATGATTATGCACAAAATCGAAGTATCGTATTGTCATTAAAGTTTGTTACTTAAAAAAATTTGTTTGATGTTCATAAAAATTTATTTCAACAGAGAACAAAAAACATATTTGACAACTGAATATGGAAGTTTAGTCACTAGCATTTCTAATGGTTTGTCATTAGCTGGCTTTCCAGTCTTGTCCAAAAAAATATGAACATACTCAAAACATTTATTGATATTTATTTATTAACGTGGCGTTTATTTCGTAGAGCACCTTATTATAATTTTTATATTAAAATCAAACACTAATTTGACTTTACTAAAATAGTTCATAATTTTCGTAACACAAAAAATTCGGACATTTATTTTGTTTTATTAGAAATACATTTGTTTAAAAATGTTTTAAATAGAATCAACTGTTTTGATAGAATTACATGAGTGTAATTATAATATAAAAATGTTTTTTTATTATATTAACCTATTAATTAATTAAAATATTACTTAGTTATTCCTTCAATGCTTATTGACACATAATACAACATTGAAATATTGATATATATATAATTATTCTGTACATGTGGTGTTGATAAACTCTTCCTAAATGAAGGATGATGTTTTTTTTTTTAGTTAAAAAATGTTTGTTTTTGAATGTTTACAAACAACATTCACTTTTTATGGATCCCAATCAGATTCTTTCCTTCAATTCCTTTTAATAACTTTCCATTTATTTCTTTTTACTGGATTTTTGGTAATACTAAAGTAATATTTACTGACATTCAATACATTTTTAAAAATTGCACTCATGAATAAAGTGCACCCCTGTTGGTAAGAAGACCCCAGTTTGACGTTTGGAAAAATAACTCTAAATTTATTTAAAAATGATTTATTTTGAGTTTTAGAAATCACCCATAAACAAGTATCTAGATACTTCCTTAAATTCAATATTTGAATATTAATAATTTTAAGTTTTGGTATGTAATCATAAACTATTACCTAGGTATATAATTATAAATAAAAAGTATTTTTTCCTTAATCTGGACAGTTTTTCCACGCTTTCACGACACAATCAGGCATTTTTATTTTTATTTCTTTTGACTTCG
This sequence comes from Micrasema longulum, assembly GCF_059751315.1. Lineage (NCBI taxonomy): Eukaryota > Metazoa > Arthropoda > Insecta > Trichoptera > Brachycentridae > Micrasema > Micrasema longulum. The sequence goes on along the minus strand of NW_028278723.1, from coordinate 115,855 downwards.
AATTAAATGTTAAGCTCGCGTCAAAACCCGGCTGGCGGTCAAAGATTTACTAAATTCGCATTCCACATGAGTTGGTATCATAATTTAGGAGGGCTCTGGGTAAAACGCGGTCTGATTTTTCTTCATTAACATGTATTTCCGTATTTTCTCTCTTGATTTGGCCACTAGAACAGTGATTGGACAATTTCGATTTAAGTACGACGAAGTCTTTTAACCAATCACATGAGGAGATAAAACGAAAAACTAGTCCTTATGTGTAAATAGCCCAAAAAAGCCAAAAATAAATAAAGTTTTAATAATGGAATGTTTGAGGGGATCCCTGGATGGTTTAAACTCAAAATTAGACCCAGAAAGTGGCACTGCGATCTCAATTTTAAATGTCACTTAGTATATAGTTGATTGAAAATTCGAATTTTTTGAGATTTTGCGTTTGCTGAATCAGCTTGAATCAGCTTATAGCAGGCAAGCCAGCGTTCGAGCAGGACAACGTCTGTCGGGTCCGCTAGTTTTATCTATAATATGATGTTATATGGTAGAGATGATGTTTAATAATATTAGGTGCTTAAGAGAATTAAATAAATATGTACCTATGTTCAAACATGGGCGAACTACTGAATGTTACGCAGTAGGTAAAATGGCCACATAAACCAGCTTATGACAAATCATAAGCCCTGCAAATGCATTATAAAAAAACATTATATTGCAGAATATTCAAATCTACTTTTCAAATTCAATTATTACTTAATTATAAATAATGTTCAATAAAATTCGATTTTATATTTGAAGCACCAACTTATTATAATAAAATAAATAAAACAACTTTGTTTTTAACAACTAATTTCAAACAAATACACCAACCTGTTTCAGCAATAAGTTACGTAAACCTTGACAAAGAAGCTTGTTTGCTTTGAAACCAGTCAGTGGAAAAAAAAATAGTGGTTAAAAACGAAGTTTTTTATTTATGTCATTTTATTTTAAATTTATTTTTGAAAAAACCGTTCTATGTTTATGTACTATGTTTTTTTAGAATGAAACTCGACTCAAAATAGGAGCAAAAATTTTTAGTCAAAAAATTTAAAGTTGTTAAAAGTAGGTTTTTTTGTATTTAAAACTAGTTAATTCGCTTTTATTTAATAATTAATTCGAACCATCCAAAAAAATTTTTCCACTGGTTTTTTTGCGTTTTATATAATATGTTACTGTGATCAAATAAAATGATATATCATGTTTTTGAACTAAAACGTGCCAACTACACTTCTCAGGCACTAAACTAAAGGCTTGACCAATCATCCTTTATGAACACCTATCAATCAAAATAGTTTTTGAAAAGTAGCCAACTTTGCGTTAGAAACCCCAAACACACCCATTCGATTAGGTTAAATTGACTACCATATCTTGGAGAACTGACGTCACATTCTGTCAATAATCTGTCACTGTCAAAGGAAGAAAAATAGAACTCTTGTCAAACCTATCTCAACCGTATTCAAAATCGTGATAGCTATATAATTTTCCACGTATCCGTTTAAATTGTTTGGCAAAAATAGCTGACTCTAAAGGAATTCTATGTAATACAACGGAATTGTGTAGTTTTGGGAAAAGTCAAGTCCGTATCAGAGGTCCTAAGTTCAAACATCACTCAACCATAACTATACCATTTTATATAATGCATATATTCCGACTTGTTCAAAATGGCATAATGATTATTAAAGTTGGGTTTATTTTATGGAAGTCAAATATAGTCTTTAAAAAAATAATTGTACATAATTTATTCATATTTTACTAATATAACAAAATATTTTCAGTAATCACTTTTTAAAAAAAAGTTAAATCTATAAAAGGAAATATATTTAACTTTAACCTAAAGTGGCCGATTAATCAAATAAATTTTTATCCAGTCATATAAAGAGCTCTTAATTTAAGCAAAAGTAGTGTATGACAGACCTTATCAAATGCTTTGCTAAAATCTGTGTAGGCGGAATCCACCTGCATTTTATCAGCCACAGACTCAGAAATGAAGTTTTCATAGAGCCAAGTTTGTTAGAGTGGATCTGTTTGAGACAAAACCGTGTTGTTTTAATGAAATAATACTGCGCAAGTGAAAACCTAATTTATCCAATACAATACTTTCAAACAATTTAGGTATCACCGATTGAATACATATTGGCTTATAGTTTTCAATTTATTTTTTTACCCTTTTTGTAGAGTGGCACCAAATAACTATATTTCCTTTCATCGGGGAAAATGCCAGTTTAAAGTGCTGCATTAAATGGTGTGCATAAGAGGAAGAGCTAGATAATTTATACATTTTTTTTTAAAAAAGGAGGAGAGTGATCGGGTCCAGCAGATTTGTTGAGATCGAGACATTTTACTTTAATATCAAAAACATCGATAGAGCATTGTGATATAATTAACACTTCAATAATAGGCAACAGAGAGATAGTATACGTTTTAAAAGCATTAAAAAAAACACTTTTAAAATAATCGACGAAAAGATTAAAAATGCCTTTGACACCCTCACAGTTATTTTTTTTTATACATTGAGGATGGTAAATCGGACGTGTTTTTTCAAGAAGAATATTATGATATTGGGAAATAATCTTTCAACTTCATCTAAATACTTCATCTAAATACTTACAATCTGTATTGAATGCCGCAGCGAGACTTATTTTCGGAAAATCTAAGTTCAATCATATCACTCCACTACTTCGGGAACTACACTGGCTACGTTTTCCACAGACGGTCGAATACAAACTCTGTTGGCTTATGTATAAGTCACTGCACAACTCGGCTCCGGAATATCTAAGGGAACTATGCATTCCAGATGAACTAGCTGACAGGCGTCTCACGCTTAGATCAGCTACGTCTACGGCGAGAGGAAAAGTTATTATACCTCTACGCAAACAGCGCACAAAATTTGGTGAACGCGTATTTGCGGTCGCAGGCCTTATGGCATGGAATGCTCTCCCAGCAGAGGTGCGAGGCTGTGAAAGTGAAGTGATGTTTCGGAAAAAACTTAAAACCCACTTGTTCTTTAAATCATTTCAATAAATCCGTAGCACGTGACAACAAAATAAATTATTTTAATTAAATTACAAATTTAAAAGCTTCAATTAAATTAACTTAACAATAGAATCACCATGTAAAGCGCCCTTGAGGTATTTTATTACGAAAATGGCGCTTTATAAGTTATCCATAATTAATTAATTAACAGATCTTGGATAATCTTTTACATTCAAATCTTAATTTACTATATATGTTGTAATCTATAATAATTGATGTTTTTTTAAATCTAAAATGTGAATTGTTTTCTCTGCTGAACCATATTGGGAATCAAGACGACTTGGTCATGTCATACCATAAACATATATGTGCTATAAACTTTTAAAATAATTAAAAAAGGAGTTGCCCACGCTCAGACACTGTAGTCTTTGTGGGCATTTTTTCCAAATCATGTTAAAGCTTAATTTTAAGATGTATTTTTGTAATTATATTGGATGAGGAATTACATGGAAAATAAACTAATTAAAAAAAAAACAATTAAGTAGAATATGTTTTTGGACAATATCGTTTGAAATGTCATAAAATACATTTGTAGAATGATTTACATTATTTCTTTCATTAATAATAGTCCAATCGACCGTCTCTAGGGCAAGAAAAATTTGAGAATAATCTTTACTAGCAAAATTACGTAATTGGTAACATGTAGGTATATACTACAAGATAAAAGAGTATGAAAAGATATTTTAAATTACATGGATATAAAAATAACTAAAATAGTATGAAAAAGCATAAAAACATTAAAAAAATATAAAAAATTACATGTGCAAGCTAAAACGTTAGAATAAAAAAAAATATATAATCAAGTAGCGTATTCTCTAGATCAACTAATATAATATAATTTTGAAGTACTTCTGTAAAAAATAATTGTTCAATTCGCACTTCCTGTTTCTGTATTTTGAAATAAGTACATTAAATCTTTATAAAATTCTTTTGAAAAAATGTGTGTATTATACGAGTATACCATATTACTGCACGAGAATATATAGAACGGACGAAAAATATAGGTACCTACTCTATCAAAATACTATCGCAATATCTATTCTAATTCACAAAAAACTCCTTACCAAACACAAAAGTGGAAAATACGAGGCAAAAGAAAAAATCATTTTAGAAAATGAAAATAAAATCCATAAATAGCTGGCTCTTTTACTTCACGAAAAATCAACAGATGAAAGAATTGAAGGAATTTGAACGGTCAAAGATATACAAAATGGACAATATTTACATAAAAGGGTTAGTGTGCAATATTTTATAGTATCTGGATTAGCATCTGAAGTGTTATACTGATAATATTACCTTAAAGGTGTAGTAAATAGTTTTCATTGAAGGATGATCAATCGAAGTGGACTTGCCGGAAGTTTTGTTACAATTTTTTTATTTATTTTTTATTAATCAATATATTTCATAAATGGTACATGTTTTTTTCAATCTATACAAATGTACTTTTTTACATCTAGTAAATGTTATAACTGTAGATTTAAAAAAAAGAGACTAACTCTTGTGCTTAGAGAGTGACTTACACAGTAATTATTTATTATTTGTTTATAAGTTTGAAAAATATAAAATAATAATACATTCATAGTTTTTGAAATTGAAAGCAGTTTTTACACTTGTTAAAATTTTTTCTTTAAATTAACTTTGAATTTATTTATTGATATATTAGTATTAATAGATTTTATTTCATTTGGGAGGTTATTGTAATTTTTGACACCTTTGAAGACCAAGCTGAAATTTAGGGATTTTAATATTATTTTGGTATCTGAGTGACTTTTTCATCGCGAATTCATTTATTTTGTGGTCTTTAAAAAAATTGTAAAATGGAATTTATTTTATAAACAGTGTCTACTGTGTGAATTTTAAATTTTTTTTATAAAATTTCCGTACTAAATGTTGAAGGTTACTTCAATATTTAATCTTTGTACCATTTTAAAAGGGTTTGATATATTTGCATATGCAATACCATATTGTAACAAACAATGTGTGTATTAAAATAATAGATTTACTTTAACATTTTTCGGAACTTTATTTAGTAATTTTAAAGCTTTAATAAATATGAAAATAATAAAAGAGATATGAAGACAAAGCTGAATAAATCTAGCCGTGTTTAATGAACGTGCGTTGAATTTACATTTTCGACGAATGTCGTTAGATGTGTCGTATCGGTTGACCGGACCGGTGCCAGTGCTGATCGGAGAGAGTCTGATTAACGTTTTCGTTTTGCGGCAGTTGGTGACTCATTAAGTCGGTATGTTTGTGAGCCTAGTACTTAATGTTGCCAGTGTTCATAAAGGAAACACATAGTTCTTGCGATAGGTATGCTTTGTTTATCATTGGTAGCAACGCTTGAGGTTCCAGTATAAAAAAATATTACAGTTTAAATAATTTTAAAATCATTATCTCACGTCCACCTACCAGGAATTATAACCAAGACCCGAAAAACGATAGCCAAATGATGAAAACTCCACTCAATTGTCTTATTCAAGATTTTTTGCATTTTTCGCATTTATTTTTTCAAGCACCCATCGAGTCAAAAACAGTCTTCTTTGGTTCTGGTTCTATTGATTACCCATAATTGTATTTTTTATCTGCTTCATACAATAATATATCGAGCCATTATTGGCATAAAAACGTAAGCAACATTTTTAGCAAATTGCGTTTTTTTAAGAAAAGTATTCCTTATTTACCCCTGCACAAGTGTTAAAATCATCATAGCTCTAGAAAATTCACCTGCCACATTTAAGGACATTTATTTATATTTATTTTAATTATTGAAAGAAACCAACAACAAAAAAACAATATTTAAAAATAAACCGCAATTATTGGCGTTGTAAATAAATATGCTGACCTATTATTTTTCAGCTAGGCAAAACAACGTAACCGACGACAACGTAGGCGGTTATGCTAGTTCGTACCACTGTCAGAGTTATAGGCAAAACAGCGCTACCGCCACTATTTTAAAAGCGGAAGGTATTTAAACAATTTAGCTGCCATTTCAGTATTGGTAGTAACCAACCATTATAAATCCCACTAACCAAATTATTAAAAAAAATATGCATGGAATAAAAATTAAAAAGTACCTTCTCTTGCACAATTCACAATTTGTCGCTTACGTTGTTCTGCCAATTATGGCTCAATGTGCACTTTTAGCTACCAATAAAAGAATACTGTTGTAAAAAATATTAAATTTTATCTTTTAATTTTAAATTATTTTTATTTGTAAGTAAATTGATGACGACACTTAAACTGAAAAAGTAAAAACATTAAAAGGTGTGTGAAAAGGTGACACAATTTCACCAAAGCAATTTGCGTTAGCCCTAGAAGTTATATTTAAAACCCTCAATTGGGATAACAAGGGGCTGAAGATAGATGGCACATATCTGAGTCACCTTAGATTTGCTGATGACATAATAGTTACATATAAGTAAGAGCATCGATAAATCGAGTATAATAATTAATGAATTGCGTGAGGATTCTAGTAAAATTGGTTTAAAGCCTAAGAGATAAAATAAGAAATGAAGAAATTAGGAACAGAACCAAAATAGTGGATATTATGGATCGCGTAGCAGGACTAAAGTGGCAATGGGCAGGACATGTTGCGAGACAAGACCCCACAAGATGGACCCCTAAAAATGGAGACCTTGGGAGAATAAGCGAGGCGTCGGAAGACCACAAAAAATATGGGTCGACGACATAGCTGATGTAAGGGGTAAAAATTGGCTGCAAGTAGAAACTTACCGAGAAAACTGGAAGAGTATGGAAGAGGCCTATATCCAGCAGTTGAGGACGGAAGGCTGAAGAAGAAGAAGTAGAAGTAAGGCTATAATTTTATTTATTTTACAAATTATCCCTATTGCGTAATTTATTGCGAGGTTTTTCATTAAACGGAAAAAAACTTTTACAAAACAAAAGTTGTAATAATTTATCAATTAATTTTAACAAATATTTCAGCGTAATTAAATACATTAAACATTAAATTTACTTTATAATAAGTTTGAATTACAAGTTTAAGGTAATTTAAAGTTTTGTGGGGTTATGAAATTACACGTTGAAAGTCGAAAGATAAACAGGTGTAAATGTGTCAATGTTATTTGAATACTTTATTAAACCTTGACACACTGTTAACCCCAATAAATGTGACTACTATATTTAGTTAACGTTTACGTTATGTTGTATGTACATATGTATGTAAAAAAGAAAACAACTACATCTCAATTGTTCATAAATATTTATTTAATCACCTTCAAAGTAATCACAATTAGTGGCAATACACATATTGTAACGAGTTGTTTTAGAAGAACAAGTACTGTCCTATATACCCCATTTTTTTGCCACGCATTTGCCAGGTTGTCAAAACTGTCGTTTTGAAAGCATGTTAGACAACTGAACGGTAGAATTGGCGCGCTGAAAAGCAAGCGGTTGACAGCGAAGGAAAACGGTTTGAAGATTGTTTTTTTTTAAATCCGCGGTGTGAGAAGGCCATCCTAAGTTAAAAATGTGAGATTAAAAAGATCAGTGAAGCGGCTTATCTAGGCGTAAGTTATTTTACTTAATTTTTAAGACAAAATACTCCAAGATCGGATTTTTCATATGTTTAGTGTTGTCTTTTGTTGAATAGCGCTTCGTTACCTTACCTCTTCCAATCCTAAATTAATATCAGGTGAAATTAAAATATAATGGATTCGCGTTCACTTTACGCGTTCAACACAAATCTATAATCAAGCCAGGAGCTCAATCACAGATGGCTATCGACATGCTAAAAAACGTGCTAAGTATTTGAGCGATCACCACGAACAATCATGAACACGCTGAAGTTAAAGCGGTCGCGTTGCAAAACGCCATAGATAAGTTCCTGTGCGAGATTCAACCAATCCTCTTGAACTGACCGAAGTTGAATTTCGTTTTGCAACGCGACCGCTTTAACTTCAGCGTGTTCATGATTGTTCGTGGTGATCGCTCAAATACTTAGCACGTTTTTTAGCATGTCGATAGCCATCTGTGATTGAGCTCCAGGAGCAAAACGCCATAGATAAGTTCCGTATCCGTAGTCCGTGGTCAAACGTCAAATCAAAAAAGTCAACACGCGTGTAATCTCGTGCCGGTTTGTTATTTCGTTTTCAAGTTACAAACAATTACTATGGCGACTGCTTTTCTTAACATTTGGCTTGCCGACCGCCGGCTAAATGCATCGAGAAAAATTGAAAGAAGGCGTGTGCGAGATTCAACCAATCCTCTTGAACTGACCGAAGTTGAATTTCGTTTTGCAACGCGACCGCGATAACTTCAGCGTGTTCATGATTGTTCGTGGTGATTGCTCAAATACTTAGCACGTTTTTTAGCATGTCGATAGCCATCTGTGATTGAGCTCCAGAAGTGCTATTCTGAACCCCTCTCGCGGCACGAGGAAACCGTTTTTTAAATACAAAATACATGTGATAATACGGCCGCGAGAGCGTTTGGAATACCAGCTCAGGAGTATGTTTTTATCATCGCCCCAAGATATAAGATATTAAAATTCATAATTTAATTCATTCGTTTTAGGTAATTTTTTTTTATACAAAAAATATTTGGATATTTTTAATATCCCATAAATTAAAAAAAAAACACAAACATTCTCATGGTTAACCTAAATATTTCATTTTGATGTTCATGTTCAACGAGTTGCAAATAACTCACTATTAGAAAATGGGAATCAAGTTGGGATATAGTGGGATTCGAACCATGGACCTTTGAGCCATTAGTTTCAAGACACTAGCCATAGGACCATAATCCAATTTAAATCAATTTCAATTAATTAAAATTGTATTTAGTGATGCCAGGAATTGATTTAACATCATATTCTTAGAATTATCGACCAATCAATAAACGCAACAATCAATAAAAATGTGTGGTCAAATACACATTCATTCTAAACTCTAAAACTGTTGTAGCCAAGCATATCCTGCAGAAACTCGGTCGGATAGAGCCAAGAATAATACCCGCACTCTCTCATGTAGAGATATCATTGAAACTTCTTTTGGATTTTCTCTATCATAAGATAGTTCAGTTAATGTGGCTCCCAAATCATCCAGACACTCTCGATTCTACTACGCACCAAGGGGTTGTAAAGAGTTCTCAGTACGAGGGTATTTTCGAAAACCTTGGCAGTACGCAGAACGAATCCTAACATCTTGATTGTTTCCATGCGATCATGAAATATCAGGGTGCTTACAAATCTAACGCCCAGATCCTGGACATTCGATATTTGTATCAGATTTTGGTTATTAATTTTGCAGCAAAAAAAAAGTTTTTCATCCACGTCTACGTAGTGTTGTTCTGTTTTAATACATTTTTCTTCCGTTATGAATTTTTCCCAGAAAGTGATTTTTTTCGGTATGAAAAGTAGCTTGTGACACTTGTCAGATATTTGGCTATTCTCATTAAATAAAGCACGTCAATCGGTTGCCTCGTTGCGAATTTATTTTTCAACTAATAATTTTCCCGAGCCTGCGATTTTTTTATGCGATGATGTTAATGTTGAAATGTAACCTATTTCACTTTTTAGTTCTTCAGCTATTTCTATTTAAAAAATCAGGTCGAGCGGTCGTTCTGTCGCGACGTGAAGGAAACACAAACAGACAAAAACACTTTCGTACTTTTAATAACAGTATGGATGGTAGTCATATTGCCATTATTGGATTTCATGACTAAATTAAATTTTTGTTTGATCATAATCAGTCGGCCTTGTGGTCTCGGGCTCGATTCCCCACATGGTTGAGATGAAAATTTATTTAAAAGGGTGTTTTTACACCAGAATATTTCATAGTCCCTGGACTGACACCTGAAGCGTACGACTGATCATCTTGCGTTCATGTAATAAAAATGATCAAGATATGCTGCGATTGATGTACCAATGCAGTGCCCTATGCAATATTAGATGTGGAATAGGAAGGATGATGAATTGAATAACAATTTTTTTTTGCGTGTTATTTTTGTAGTTTACTAGCGAAAAGCATTTTTGTGCAATAGTTCTCAATTAAAATAACCTTTTTACTTGAGTTAAATATCACCCATAAATCAAAATGACGTATTTCACCACGGCACACGTCAAGCGTGTTGAAATTCGTAATTTGAGCTGAAAATAATGAAGAATTGCTTCGCACAAAACTGCCTTTAGCAATTCGTGCACCGAACACTTCCTACAAAACAAAGAAACGATGCAATGCCAACAGAATTACGGACTTGGCTATTGCCAAACAAACCTTGAAGCGGAAAATACAAAGAAAAAATAGGGGAACCTTTTTCTTAAGAAAAATTGCTTCCCGGACAGACGAATTGAGCGGCTGGCCGCGTTCAATATAGGCGCAGATGGAAGCGTGAGAAAGCGTAGAAAGGGGTAGTTAGAAGAAGGGAAAGGAGAAACGAAGACTTATTACTATACTTAGTTATTCAGATTATAAAATGTCACCTTTAAAAAAAACTTTTCCATAAATTTTCCACTTTAAAATTTAAGGAGGCTATGTATTAACTTTCTTCTAATCTAGTAAAAAAAATAATATTTTGAATAGCCAGTAGGGAAAAAAAGATTATAGAACTTGATAATAATGCCTTCCGTTTTACGTATGAAAAAAAAATGCTTTTGATGATTTAATTATTTTTGAGGACTCAAATGTCTGAAACGATACTTATCAAATTAACTCAGGTTTGTTTCAAACTAATTTTTGTTTTGAATTATAAAATAAAATAAAAAATCTTCAAACTCTTAACGAGCAATTGAAGTTTTATTAAAGAAAGATAATTAATATTTTTTTGACCACGAATAAAGTTTTTAATAAATTAGACAATAAATGCAAAAAAAGGTGTTTGAAAACTTATGTTTGAATAAATATAATCGATTTTATTTATTTTATTTCGATCGGATTCATAGAGATTGATGTAAATGAAATCTCTTTGTGGTATTTAGATTTTTGTGTTTAAACGAAATCCTAAGTTAAATTTTCCTCAATTTTTACCGAATATTATTTGTTAAAAAATGTTTTCAATGAAATATTTTACACAAAGTTTCCTTGACTGCCACTATCCATACATAAACAAACTGTTTTAACGTGCATTGATGTCATTATTAAAAAAACAATTTTTTGCCAAAATCACATAGTCAAAGTGCGTAAAAAACGATTACCGAGGTGTTTTTTTGTAAAATACAACAATGAAAACATACGGATTCTATCCTACAAAAATATGTCCCTAAAATGTTTTGAGTTCGACATATTACAACATTCATAAAGAACATTTTACAGAAGGGAATATAGAAGTCTGGGCATCCACAGGGCGTAAGTGGTGTAAGTGGCCATTTCACTCTCAATATAATATTTACTATTTTACCCACATCGAACATCTATATTTCTTTGTTAATTCCATCTGTTGACGTTTGTTAAGTTAAAGAGCTGAAACTTAAATTGATGCGGGTGAAATTCTGACCAAATTGTTTCATCGATTATATCAAAAAATATATATTTTCTATATACATTTTATATTTGAAGCACTAACTTTGTGGTTATTCATTGTAATAAAATAAATTATACAATTGTGGTTTGAAACAAAGTTGTTTTGTTAACATATTACAACAGAGATGAAGAACATTTAAGAGAAGGTAATATAGAAGTCTAGGCATCTACAGGGCTTATGACCTGTCAATGGCTGGTTTAAGTGGCCACTTTACATACTGTGTAATATTCATCATTCTGCCTATACATTGAATCCAGTCCTTGTCTATAAAAATTTGGACAAACTCAAAATATTGTTGATAAATTACCTGGTCCATGAAGAAGTACAGAAATTGAAAAAATAATATTTTCAGGCGTTGCCTAATATGTAGGTGAAATAATTCAATTAGATGAATCTCACCCGCATAAATAAAGGTTTCAGCTCTTTAACTTAACAAACATCAACAGATGAAAGAATTGAAGGAATATAGATGTTCAAATATAGGCAGAATGGTAAATGTTACACAGTGTGTAAAGTGGCCACTTAAACCAGCCATTGACAGGTCATAATCCCTGTAGATGCCTAGACTTCTATATTACCTTCTCTTAAATGTTCTTCATTACTGTTATAATATTTTAATATAAACAGCTCCCCAGGGAGTTGAATCCAGTCCTTGTCTACAAAAATTTAGACAAACTCAAAATATTGTTAAAGTTGTTTTGTTTATTTTATTCGTTTTAATCTCGTCAAACAGTGAAATATAACTTTAATTACGGCGGAGGGCGGCCTCCGTGGTGTAGTAGTTAAGACGCTTGACTCACACTTGGAAGGTTCCGGGTTCGATTCCCGGTGAAAACAAAAAAAATGATTTTCTCAAGTCTGGGTGTTCTGTGATGTAATTTACCACTGTAACTTGGCCTCCTGGCCTGCTGAGGAGCATAAAAAATGGTTTTATCTGATAATAGAAAAATTACTCTCATACAATAACAAGGACAATGCGTGCCTACGAGAGAATCAGTGAATTTGAGATGTGGTGTAGAAGGCTGCTGTGTGTGCCTTGGACTGCCAGAAGGATGAATGCATCGATACTGGAAGAGCTCCATATTACAACTGGTCTATCAGTGGTGTGTCTGAGGCGGGTACTGTCTTTTTTCAAACAAGTTGCTAGACGTGAGCCAGACACTCTTGAAAAGGCAATAATATCTGGCTGAGTTAAAGGTAGGAGAAGCCGGGGTAGGATCTCATATAGATGGACTGACCAAATATAGGAGGCTACGGACCATTTTATGTGTCCATTCATCGGGCTGAGACAGACTGAAGTGGAACAGACTAATCAGAAGTGTTCATGGTGGTCACGATCTTCAGCATTGAAGGACCGACTTGGAAGGCGAATAACTATTTGTAACAGAGATGAAAATCATTTTAGTTAAGGAATATAGAAGTCAAGGCATCTAAAAAGCTTACGACCCGTGTTATTTATTGTTGCGGGTGAGATTTATATAATTGATAGGTAATACCTGAAAGTTTTTATTTTATTTTTATACTTTTTCTTGGTCCAGCAATGTTTTGATAATACATTTTATCAACAATACACTTATTGATTTATTTTTTCCAAATAACGGTATGGCTTGATTTAAAGATGTATATTTTTTTAAAAGTGTGTTTTTGCTATTTAAATTTTTTGTAGATGGAAAAATAAACAAATACATAAAAAAAAACAACTAAAATTTGGACAAACTCGAAACATTGTTAATAAACCCACCCGGTCTACGAAACATATTTACGGGCGTTGCCTAGTTTGTAGGTGAAATAATTCAATCATATGAATCTCACCCGCAACAATAAAGGTTTCAGCTCTTAAACTTCACAAACGTTAATATATGGACCAATCGAAGGAATATAAATGTTAAAATGTAGGCAGAATGGTGAATGTTACACAGTGTGTACTTGGCCACTTAAACCAGTCAATGACAGGTCATAAGCTCTGTGGATACCTATACTTTTATATTCCCTTCAAAAAAAATTTTTTTATATCTGTTTTAATATGTTAATATTATGTGCTTTGATAATTCTTTAAGTTTTTTGGTCAATCTGTTGGTTTATCTTCTTTACGGTTTTTCGTTACTAGCAGATGTTACAATAAAGTTATATAACAAATTATAGTTCGTTTACCGTTTGTTTTTCTACCCAAATTACACTACCCAAGAAAAAGTTTTTGACACCGACTAAATTACTACATGTTATTCGAACTTTAAACATTTCACAAGGTTGCAGTAATTTATTAACTGGTAAATTTAGTTAGAACATTTTGATGAGAAGGCAAAATTTATTAAAAAAAGCGTGAGTCGAGGAAGGGTAAGTGTTTGGGTATTCAAGGCACGAAATCAGTTTTGTAACAGGTTTGTGGGAGGGTAGTCTTACGAAGGAGTTGGGGTGTGACGTGTCTGACGTTTTTTCACACTACCACTTGTAAAATACGTCAACAAAACACTTCAAGCGATTTTTCATAATCAAACCTGATATTTTTAACAATGAAACTAAAAAAGAACTAATCCATCTATAATTATTTGAAAAACTCCATTGTAATATAAAGGAACATACATAGATTTGTATTATTTGTATCATATATGATTTTTCACCAGGCAATTTAAGAATCAATGGTTAATAATAAATTGATTGATTGATTTGGTGTTTATTTTGTAGAACTCCATATTCAAACTTATCATATTAGAATGAAACCCAACAAGGCGAAACAATTGTCATGAAGTTTTTATTTTTATATTTGTAGAAATAAAATAAAGTGTTCAGTAGACTCAAATCAGTGTTTGATTTCTTATATTATAAGTTAATAATAAATATATGTACCTAGATTTTTAGCTCAAAAAGAAAACTTATAAATTTTGGGTTACTTTGCGGAGTAGTTGCTAGCTAGCTGGTTTGCATGCCTTTGTCCACCGTGCACCAGGGTCTCAATTATGAACCATATCTTTATATGTATATATCGAGACGGCATATTTAATTTCTGTACTATCTGTATCGACCTCAATTCTTATTTATATTTTTAGTAGGCTTCTGTGATAGAAAGTGCCTACTTCAAAGCGATTATAAACTCCAATAAATCCCAAGTCAAGCATAAAATGCTCGCTTATGATTTAAATATGACTTTTTATCATTGTCAAGACATTACGCTTAACGATCGTCTGTATTTATCTACTGAGGTAGTACTGAGCGATTACAAGGGTGATTTTCAATATGTTCTCTTTCAGAAAGATAGTAAAACAGATGGAAATAATATGACAACTAAATTTATATTTTACAGTGGCAACTTTCGAACACCTAGATACTCTTATATGTAATTAAAATTAGGGCGGAATCGGCATTTTTTCTTGCATCTAGGCGCTCGTTTTGTTAACTGACAGTTATGTCAGAATTTAATTCAACTTCAAAATTAACCAATTTATATCTCATATTTTTAATAGGCTTCTTAGAAAAAAAATGTCAACCTCAGAACGATTAAAACTTTAAATAAATCGTGATTAAAGAAAAAATTGCTAGGTGGAACAAAATTTTTGTCACTTTTAATGCGTAGATAAACTTATCGAGAGGTTCTAGACCCGTCGGTACAAATCGATGTACTTGGTTTTGGTAGTGTAGTGTATCTTTGTAGTCGGTCGGGAAAATTTTATCTTCAACTATGACGTCAAACTGAAGCTATGTTATTTTAATGCGTAGATATGTGTACAGTGACGTACGCTTCCCCTTGTTTCAAATCAATGTACCAAAACTTGAATGTGGGGGGTCGGTAGTGTATCTTCGTAATCGCCGGAGAGAATTTATCTGTAACTATACCGTCAAGGTGAAGGTATGAAGCCTTTATTTTCCCATCATAATCAAGGCTCAGGGTCCTGGTTCGATGCCTGACAATGTTGATGGATGATTAACTTAACATACAGGTGGCCGGAGAAGTGACATTTGAAGGGAAAATGTAGGTGCCTCATGTTGAAAGGTATTCGAATCACCCCCATATGTTGAAGGGTATTCCGCGATATTGCATAGTTTTTGAGTTATGACTTTTTAAATTGGCATTTGAAAATTTTCGACCGGATTGGCTTTTATTATTATTTTTTTAATCTGTGGAAGTTTTTATCAGTTTTTTTTTTGTATCTTGTTTTATTTGAATTGTGCTTTCAAGCATAAAATAATTAGTTTTGTAACGTTAATGAAACCGATAAGTTTTAACCTTAAATTGAAAATGTACGTTTGAGTGAATCAGGCTTAAATTAGTAAAAAAATATAACTTAATAGGCTATTATTTTCTGAAATCAGCCTTCAAAAATACTGAGGTGGAAAATTCCTAAGATAGCCATATGATTAAAAAAAAAAATTATTGCATTTTTTATAATTTCTAAGGCTAATTATGATAGAAAGTGTGTAAACTAACAAAAAATAGCCAAATAGCTTTGGTTGGAAAAAACATTATTTTTTAGTTATTTTTAAATTTTTAATTTTCAAAAATTAAGTTAGTAAAACACAGTTGATTGTAATAAAAATATTTTTTTTTACAAACATTTTTCAAAATAACAGCCTCCTACAGAAGTGCACATCGTACACTATCGCAAGAAATTTTCTTTTAATCGTTACCTTTTACCACATGTTCGGTTTCTTTAATTTTCCCCCTAAGTTCTGAATAAGAACGGGAGTATGTTATTTCTCTGTAAAAACTCAAACAAAGAAATCGATGGAGTTGAGGTTAGGAAAACGTGAAAACCACTTTATTGGTCCGATCTATCTGTTGGGGTACGTTTCGTTTAAACAATTTCGCACTTGTATTGCGTAGTAAAATAAGGTGCCCTCATTTTTAAATATCATGGCTTGCCTTAGTTCGAGATTTACATCTTCCAGCAACAATGGTAGTTCGTTTTTCAAAAAACATTGATCGGTTTCCGCATTAAGTCTGGACGGCAGTTCAAACGGCTCAATTATTTGCCATTGAGGATACCAGACCACATGTTAACACTAAAACAATGTTAAAAAGAGAAAGCCCTCGTCTCGTGTTGATTTGTTTGAATATTAAATATTCCAGTTCACTCAAATCGTGACTCATTTGTCTACAAAATTTTATTAAAAAATCCGGGATTCTTTTACTGTTTTCGTAACATGGTTTGGCAAAAAACAACCCGCAATTGATAATCTGTGAAGCCTGGACTCTTGCTCCTAAATTTCTTGCTCCACTATTTCTTTGTGATCCGGATCAACTCTATGGGCTCTTTCACGACGGCCATCTTGACCAGAAATGCGGCCTGCCGTTAATGTTTTGTGCGTGTTACTAAAAACACGATGATCGGGATATCGATCAGGTTGTGGTCCACCTCGGCGTCGAAGTTCACCCCGATACAGTCATGCTGCTTCATGGCCGTTGCTTAGAGCAAAAATAATGCATTTCTACATACTTACTTAACGTGTAGCTCATTTTCTAACACTTTCAAGTAAAAAAATCTAAATCATTGGTTTTAACCGCGTCCAATAAACGAGCAAAGTAGTCAAATAAGTAAACAGCGAGGTCCATCGGCAAAGCAAGCGTAGTGTTAGATATAAAATAGCAAAACGAGTAGCAGTAAACACAAAATGAGAACGACTGAAGTTAGGTAATTCTTGTTTGCGTTGACTCTGGTTATCCCTCTCAGTTACCCCAGTTCTAGCCACAGAGAGTGAGAAAGACAGCAATAATTATTACCTGATCAATTGTTATTTTAGATAAAAAGGATTAATGTACAAACCAATAATGTCCGAAAACATTCCGCAGAAAACATTCATGATTAAATTTAAAATATCCAGATCTGAGTTTTCTTTCATTAATTTTTAATTAGTTTTTATACTTTCTATCATAATAAGTCTTAGTAAATCCAATAATTTACTTTTTTAATCAAATGACTGTCTTAGGAATTTTCCGCCTCAGTATCTTTGAAAGATGATTTCACTCAATAATAGCCTATTAAGTTATATTATTTGTATAATTATAAAAGCTGAGAGTCTAGAGCAGTTTTTAAAGTGATCTAAAAACAGAGGAATTGGCTTTTTAGATTTTTAATTTAAAGCTGAAAATTCAAGTCTGACTCGATTGAACGTTAGTTTTTAATTTTAGGTCAAAACTTTTGTAAATTTCATTAATTTACGAAGCTGATTATTAAATGCGTAAAAGCACAATTCAAAAAAAATAAAAAGATACAAAAAAGTAACTAAAAACCTTCCACAAATAAAAATAAAAAATAATAAAAACCGTTCCAATCCAGTTAAAAATTTTAAAAACCAATTTTAAAAAATCATAATTTGAAAACTATGCAATATCACGAAACATACATGAGGGTGATTCGAATACCCCTCAACATGAGGCACCTACATTTTTCTTTTGGACGTCACTTCTCCAGCCAACCTGTATTATGATTTAAAGCATTACGTTAATACGTAACCACATAAAAAGTATGTTATTTTATGCATGTTTTTTTCACTGTGCATATCTTTGTCTTGTAAAATACTTTTATGATTTAGAGTTTTTGCATACTTTGAGCCAATAATCAGCCTGTCATCAGCGTTCTTTAATTATTATCTAGAATTCCACATTCCCTTTTCTTAGAACGTAGACCTTTTAATATCCTGTAAATTGTTAATTTACATAATATTTCGTCTGGTTTTATTTTAATTACATCTAATTATTTTTATTTAATTAAGCATTATATATAATAAAATGTCGGCCTCGTGGTGTAATGGTCAGTGTATTTGTCTACCATTCAAGAGGTCTCTGGTTTGATTCCCGATATGGTTGATATAAAATATTATTTAAAATAGTGTATTTACACTTGAATATTTCATAGTCCCTGGACTGGCACCTGAAGCGTTAGACTGATCATCTTATCTTCATGTAACAAAAATGATCAAGATACGCTGCGATTGGTGTACCAATGCAGTGACCTATGCACCATTAGGCGCGGAAAGGGAATTATGATGATGATGATTTAATGGAAAAAAAACACATAAAAAAAGGTTTTGCTTAATTACAGTAAATTTTTAGTTCATCGAGACCTGAAATAAATAATCCATGCGCACTGTAAAAATAGTTAAATAATTAAATAAATACAAGTTTATGAACAAAAGAATATTGAATCTTTGACCATATTCATAAATACATTTCTAAAGGAGTTTATTTAGCAATTTGAGAATCATTTAATACGATATAAATATGGGTCATACGTTAAGTTATGACTGAGTTGAGAATTCAATTTCAAATGGTCCAGTTTACTACCTCTGCAATGATTAAATAGTGATTTTTATTGAGATATCCAGATTCTAAAAACATTTTTTTTGAGATCTTAATACTTGCCATTAAATAAAAATAAATTTCAACTGTTTCTAAAAAAAAATGTTTTAAATAAACTGACCGAAATTCAATTACAGTTTGTTAATCTCATTTCATAGTCAACTTAACTAAGTGAGCAATCTAAAGAATTTTTCTAGTTTAGAACTTAATTTAAAAGAAACACAGTCTGGTCACGGCTAATCTTTTTAATCACAAGTGTAAGGCGGTTAAAGGTCGGTGTTAACGAGTTTCAGTGAAAGCTCGCTTCAAGTAAATGATGAGGGTTTTTTTAATATTTCAATTTATTAGGTAACGTTTTGATGGATAATCCCCTTGGGTTTTATGGTTTCGACTTTTCGTAAACGAAAATCCCCTCTCCGGTTCTTGAAACGAATTTTTGAAAAAAAAAGGGAAAGGGGTTCGAAAATTAATACGAAAAACATGTATCTCAAAATTGAACTAATGTGAGTAAACATAAATATTTAACCACTTGCTCACATTTAAATATCTATCGATTTCAAGAGACACTCGTTTGTTTATCAGGATTGCTAAACAAGGGCTTCTTCTTAATTCTTCCAACAGTTTCTGTCTTGCGCTATCTGCTGTCATCTATGACCCGCAAGCTGGACAATGTCATCTGTGCTTCTTCCTAAGCCTCTTTTGCTGTTAAAAGACCTCCAGATCAGGACTATAGGCAATCATTTGATACTGACCTGTCTCGCAACGTGCCCGCCCACTGCTATTTCAGCTTTGCTGTCTTTTCTGCCACGTCGGTAACCTTTATTCGGCGTCTAATCACCTCTTTATTTTTTTCCATCTACATAGCTGACCGGAAAAAAATATCTCCCTATTGCTCGCTGAATGCACTTTTGTAAGTTTCTGACATTAAAAGACAAAAATATCTCCCTATTGCTCGCTGAATGCACTTTTGTAAGTTTCTGACATTAAAAGACATAGTTTCCAGGCCATACGTCATCACTGGCAAGATACACAAGTCATAGACTTTATCTTTCAAGTTAAAAGAGACTCTTTTATTTACAAATTTACACTTCAACTTGCTTAAAGCAATCCAGCTTGTTCTATTTGACGGGGTATTTCCGCAATTTTATGATCTTTCTCTAACTTTATTTTGTGTTAAAGATATAAGTATTCGTTGACTCACTTAATTGTTTTTTTCCTCGCATTTATTTCTAAATCATTTTTTAAGGAGATGGTGGAGATTTTTAATCAATTCTTTAAGTGTACACCTTTACTTATTATTATGATATAATCTGAAAAACTAAAATAAATTATCTTATAAAGGCATCTGTAAGTTTTAATGTAATATATGTAAAAAGATGTTGAGAAGTTAGATAAAAAAATACCTTTTTATATCCTGTAAATTGTTGACATGACTAAAATTTGTACCTGTTTTTTTTTTTAGGAAGAGAATATTTGGTTTTTATTGTTTATTCGCATTTTTAAATTTTCATGTCATTTCCAAAAAGTCGTCGAAAATTTGTTTTATAAAAATAGAAATTAGGTTGTGGAAGACAGGGATAAGAACCTAGAACCTTTAGTCCGTGAGT
Organism: Micrasema longulum; assembly: GCF_059751315.1. Lineage (NCBI taxonomy): Eukaryota > Metazoa > Arthropoda > Insecta > Trichoptera > Brachycentridae > Micrasema > Micrasema longulum. Next base: position 95,416 of record NW_028278723.1, on the reverse strand, counting down.
CAACAATACTACCACAAGACCACAACCTGGCTTTAATTTCCAAATATCTCTTTACTTTTTATTATTTTTTATGTTTTTAATTTTTTACAGATTACATTTTTTTCATTATTATTGGTGTATTTTCTTATTTATATTTATGCAACAATTTTTATGATTATAGACAAGTTTTCTAATTCATAATTATTTTTTATTTTTTAGTATTATTATTATTGAATTGAATCGTTTGAATTGCATAATTCAATGACAAAATACATGCAACAATGAAAGTCCTGCCTAAATACAGGAGTTTTCTAGTTAACCTGGATCTGAAAAACAGAACCTCTTTACATTCACCGCTCTAATTTTTTGGCCTCTTCTTTCACAGTAGTAGCTGCTCGATTGTGAAATAATCTTCTCATTTATCTTAGAAGCGTAACACTTTTTCTTTATTTACATTTAAATAAAGACTGTTATTAAGACAGCCAACTGTGCAACTGGCGTCGCGGGTTCGATTCCCGCCAGTTGCAAGAAAAAAATCCAAGAAAGTTTTTTTTCTCAAATGGTCTGGGTGTTGTGGTGTATTTTTCATTACTGCCTTCCATATCTCCTCTATTCCACCTGCTGACAAACCTCTAAATAGAGACTTAGCGGGTTATTCCTTTAAGAAGATATAAATATTTATTCAAATATCACAATATAAATGTTCTTGTTGTTCTTTTCTCCTTCTCCTATCTTACCATCCCTTTTCCACATTTATAGTATACTAAAGATTTTAAGTTAATTTTTAAACAAAACTGTATATTTTGTAAAAAAATTATTTTAATTTTTGATTTTAACAATATACATAAGACGTAAAAGAGAGTAATTAAAAAATATATAATTATTACATAGCAATGAAATACACATTAATAGTAAAAAAAGGAAACAAAAAATCCCACAAAGGCATGACCTGTTCGTGGATATACAAAAAAATGTCAATGAATTTTTGCTCCTACAATAAATAAACAGTTGTAATATTTTTATGTAACATAAGAAAAAGAAAATAAAATATTCTGTAAAAAATTATATGGTATCTTTTTTAAATATATTTTAAATGATTCTCTATAACAACCTTGAATTTATCTATGTATTGTATTTTCACAAACTAAACGATTGAGGTAGGTAAAAAAAATCGCCTTAAAGCAATATGCCCCCTTTTATATGTTTACAAATTGTACAAGTATAGAAAGTATAAAATAAAATACATAATAACTCTAAAATTTTAAAATACAAAATACTCTGACACCCTCGCCTTAACTACCTTGCACGTATTCATGAGAATATTTAAACACATGCAGTTTATATTATTGTCAAAACTGTTGGTTATTTAGTTTCCCAATAAATTTAAAAACCACTCAATGGAGCTTTGAAGGCTTTCCATAAATTTATATTTCAAAGAGCAAGAAAAAACATGGGTTTACTGTGTAAAAGGAATTATGGAATAAAACAGGCTTTTTTATATTAAAAATAAAAAGCTTATAAAATTGAACTAGTTCTTTTAAGTATCTAAAGAAAATACTGTCTTGTTTAAAAAAAAGATTTTGACTTTATAAGAAGCCATTGTATCATACTATTAAGAGTCATCATCATCAAAGACTTGTGATGGTTCACAGGGCATTGATTTGGTATAATCAATGCGGTAAATCTAAATCATCTGTTGCATGAAAGTAAGGTGACCATTCTTACGCTTCAAGTGCCAGTTCAGGGACGATGAGATATTGCAGTAGCACCTTTGACAAAAACAAAAAAAATGTAAGAATTTGTTTTTTTGTTTTTTTTTAAACGTGCATATAAAACTAACTTCATATTCCTCCAACCTATTATTTAAAAAAATAAAAATCTTGGGTTTTAGAAGAGCTAATTGTGTACAGGTTTTGAAATTTATACACACGTGAAAGAAACTTATGTTAAACTTTTCGAAATTGAACCAGTCAGAGGCTCAACCTTTAAATCAAAGTACCTAACTGTTAAACCAGAGCAGGAAAGAGACGTGCACTCTTCTCCGCTCCCGGACTATACAATGTATTTTCTAATAATATAAGTGGCATGAGAAGCTTGACTAATCACGCTTTTAAAAAATATGATAAAAACTGGGCCATGGAATGAGAAGTGCTTGATTACTTCAGCTAAATTGCTAGTATTTTTTTTTACTTTTTAGTTAATTGTACAAAAATATTTATAATGTCAATTGATTATAAATCTAAGTGCAAGTGCAAATATGTGTAGTATATACGCATGTTTTTTTTATGAATTTGTGTGAGTGCATGTATGTATCCGTGTGTACGTGTAGTTTTGTTCATAAAATCGAGCTGCCACGTAAAACTGATTAAATACGTATATCCACGCACATGTTTTGCTTTTAAAAGATTGTTTTTCTATTATTACATGTACTTTAAACTTATGTCATTTTAAGAAAATAAGTATATTATCAATGAACAAAAAAAAGAAATACCACCTTATGAATAAAAATTTCGGCAAAACTTCCTTTCTCCTTTCTCTCAATTTTATCTACCATATTTCCTTTCTCAGGAGTTTTACCCATGAGCAGTCATCGAGTCTAAAGCACTCTTCTGATATTATGGTTTTATTTCACACGTCTGTGTCTGTATTCTTCACTCACCGGGAAAAAGATATTAAATGTTTAAGAATAAGCAAAAAGAAAATAAAAAGGAAGAGGTGGTATTTTATAAATCATAATCCATGATATTTATATTTAATTCACGTGTTCAAGTTCAAGTATTTTGTATCAGTTCTTTTTATAACTATGGTGACAATATAATCTGAAATCTGAACAGGCTCTTTTTCTTACCTGTACGTTAAATATAATCACCAAACTTAAACATTTATTTAAGATACTTTTATTTCTCTCATTGCTGATTTTTCCTACAACTCACCTGAATTTTTGGTTTAATTTTTGGGAAATCCCAGGATTTAAGATGTAGCAAGGAATAAAGAGGGATGATAAAATGACAGTTGATAATTCTGTGGCTTTAAGATAAAGAAATACAACTAACTATTAGATAATATTGCTGGGAACCATTTAAACTTCCCCAGTATTTTAACTCTTTAAAGACTGTGGTAAATAATCCCTTTGCGTGCGGTGATGTAACATCTCAAGTAAAAGACGGAATATTCGAAAGTTTAGACATTAAAAAAAAAAAAAAAAACATCGAAACATACTGTTTAATAATGTATTTTCCATAAATAATGCGAATAAAAATATATTTTAGCCCTGTTATAGCAAAATAAATTAAAAATCACAAATACACCGCTCATGTTGCGCGCGTGTGTCCCCTATCACTGTCATCAACCGACTGAAGACTGAATCTGTTTAAGACAGCACCCGCCGTAGAACAGCATCTTTGTCTTCCTTGTTATGACTTCCACCTTCATGCTCTCTCTTGTATAAGGTATCTGTATGGATGTGTTGCTGAATTAGCGGATATTCATTCTTTGCGTAGTAAGGATAAAAAAAATGGAATGAAATTTTTCATTGTTGTAAAAGAAGTATTTTCCAAATCGGGTGTAAAAATGTCCATTTAAAGATACCAAAAAATACGAATTCATCATTTAAAAAAATAAGAGAGATTTATCAAGTCTTGCGTCCTATGTCTACTAGTATGACATCACCGCCACACAAGAGTTCATTTAACCGCGGCCTCCGTCGTGTAGTGATCAAGACGCGCACGCCAGGTTTTGGGTTCGATTTCCGGTGAGAACAAAAAAATTAAGATATTGTTGAAAGACAGAATAGGAGAGTTTTTAAATAATAATCATTATTTTATTTTATTATCTTTTTTTTTCCAAAAATATTTACACAAAAGTCTTAAAATTCAAGTCTTGCTAAATTGTAAGCATGCACCTCGTCAGCAGGTTTTTATATGTTGCTTCGAATTTCATAATAAATCTACATTCATCATAATTTTATTAAAAAAACATATATTTTACCATATTCTGTTACAAATAAGAGTAAAAACTATCATTAATACAAAAAAACTTTTTCCATTGGTCATAATTTAAGCATTTGCCTCGCTCTTGTATTTTACTTACATTTTTAAATATTTTTTGGGAACATTTTTAATATTTTAGGTATACTGTATTGCAGTGTCCATTTGGAATATTAATTATAATATCTAGAAATAGCTTGTTATGCCATACTAGTTAACCTGGTGTTGTAATCACATACCGATTAGTGTTTATACTCGGAGTGCAACGCATGCTGACAAATTAAGTTGTTCCAAAGTAGAGCCCTAACTGATAATTCATTTACAGATTTATACATTAATGATATTGAAATATTGTGTCTTTGGTGGTATACATCTTTTTGTAGTAGCAATTTGATCATAGAATTTTGTAAAGTTTTAACAAAATCAATAAATTTTTCACTTCATAACCCCAGGAAGTTATAGCGTATCGTATAATTGATTCTGAGAGAGATAAATAAATAATTCGCTTAGTATTAACAGGAACATAATATTTTTGTATATACATTCTACTTTTTATTGCTCTTGATTGCTAACAGAATTTTTTATTTGTACATCCCATTTCAAATTGTGAATTATGATACATTTTTAATGTGTGCGTGCGTATATTTATATATCTGTAAAAGGGTGTGTTTGTGCGTATTACGTATGAGAGGTTAAAGGTTCATTTGTACGAGTGAGAAGGGTGTGTGTGTATGTGTGATGGTGTGTACAGATGTGTTTGTGTGTATTTGTGAGAGAGAAAGTGTTCAAGTATTTGTAAGCGTGCGCATGATTAAAAAGCAAGTGGGAGTATATTTAGGCACTATATAAGAGAAGACTTAAAATGCATAAACAATTGTACACAAAATTGCATTGGAAAATATACAAAATAGTGAGATAACAAACATAAGTATAATACCAAAACACATCGTTATAACGCTAAAAACGCATAAACAAATGCCGGACGGTCAAAAATACCATGCTATAGAAATAAACTATATTATTAATTGTAGTCAGAAAATGTTTATTCAAATAACTATTTAAAAAATTACACCAAAAGCAATTTTTTTTTTATTGCAGCTCGATTAGGCGGGTAGCGCAATATCCAACAGGCCATATAAACATTCTAAGCACAGTAAAAATACAAATAAACCGATTTAAAAAAATATAATTCATGTTAAAATTTCAACAGATAAAAAAATTTAAAAATAAAAAAACATTCTAGGAAAAACTAACGATTTAAAGAATGTATGTGTAGAAAATTAATGTAATATATAGCAGGGTTACGAATGATGAAATCAGGCGAAAGTATAAATCTGAGTCAGGTATAATAATTGATAAGATTAAAGCCCGTATTATTTCGGTCAATAAATAGTACAAGATCATGTGATCTTGATCTTAAATATCTTGTGCAGAATTCAGTCCAGTGTTTCATTTCAGTCTTAAAAACACAAATTGGATGAAATATTTCGTCAAATTCCAAAAACATAGAACGCTTCCTATTTTTCAACCGATATTTGAACAAAGACCTGCGCGCACATCCCGCTGTTATATTGTTTACTGTCATCTGCCTACTAGTGGCCTCCGTGGTGTAGTGGTCAAGACGCTTGACTCACAGACGGAAGGTTCCGGGTTCGATTCCCGGTGAGAACACAAAAATTAAATGTGATTTTTCTCAAGCCTGGGTGTTCTGTGATGTAATTCACCGCTGTAATTGGGCCTCCTAGCCTGTTGTGGTGCAAAAATAAAATAAAATAAAAAAATAAAATTAGTACCTACATAAAGTTTTTTTTGTTTTATAAATTCATGAATATAAATCAAAGCTAGTGAGAGAATAAATAATTAGCGTAAATTGTAAAAAGAAGATTTCTAACGGAGCATTCCTTATGCATTTTTTAAAATCGTAATGTAAAAACGCTGTGCCAAATAATGTTATTCATCAACATTCCATATTTGCTTCCTAGTTGGATGGTGTCCACAAATATACTCTGGGCATTTCTGTCAGCTCCCAAATTAGGTTCGCGTTCCTTCAGTTCTTACTTTTTTAAATTAAATATTTATTGATAAACCCTTACAAATTATTACATTCATTTAACGAACATTGAATTTAATTGAATTGCCGAACTGAATTGATGTTATTGATTCAGATAACAATCTATTAATTATAATCGAAATAAAAGTACACGGCATTTATGTTTGGATTCGTTTTATTTCAAAGGCAGTTGAAGAGATCATAATTGAAAAAATGTTCGTTTGTTTTGCTTTGTTGATTTGTATCAAACAATTATATGAACTACTGGCATTAAATTAAATATGCAAAGCCTTTTTACAAATAAATTTTACAAAAAAATTAGACAGTTATTATCAAAACAATGGAAAACACTAAAATGAATGTTATTTTATGGTCGAATATCTATAAATTGTATATTTTTTAAGTATGTATGTAAAATAAAATAAATCTGCTGTCCAATTCAGAAAAACATACAACACACCTTATTTTTCAACCAATATTTGAACCAAGATCTGTAGTTTTATAAAAAATAAGGTAATCGTACGACTTTGGTATTTTAAAACGCTTTTTATTTTTACAAATGAAAATAAGATAAAACATAAAAATCATGAAAACCTTTAAAAAAACATTTAAAAATAAAAAGTAAAGTTTTATACAAAATTATAAATTAAGTTTTATAACTAAGATATGAAGGTTTTTATTGTTTCTTGTAGAGTACTCATTTAGTGACTTACGTTGTATTCAAATAAAGGCGACGATTTGTTGTTAAATAATGTAAAATCGCTATACGTAAATAATATAATATGGAGCTCATGATTGACCTAAGAGGATTATCGGGAATACACACACGCGATTTGTTTTAAAAGCAATTTGGAGTAAATTATAACTTAGGCAATTAGCAAATGCGTTACATCCACCCACGAGTAGCAAATACCGCAGTATCGTACCACGTGGCGTGGGCGTGGGCGTGGGCGGGGGTGGCGTGCGTGACTGCCCTAACGAAAATTGAAAATTAACAAATTTTTTTTTTTTTTTTTTTTTTTTTTTTTTTTTTTTATACGCCTCCACTCGTTTGCGATTAACAAATTTAGCACATCGAAAAAATTACTTCCGCAAATAAGACACCGCTCATGCTAATGATTGGAAACATTGAGAGGAAATACGTTTTGCGACGGTGCGCAGTGTGGTACCCGGGTGTATCTGTGAAATCAATTTATAATATGTTTTTAACACGTATTACGTCAAGCGGGTGAAGAATACAGTTCTCTGTTTGAAATAGATTCAGAAACCTGGACAAGTATTTTCCACGTTTAGGTATAAAGAAAAAAAGACATTGTAAGGTTCATTAAAATAAAAATATTATGCTTGCTTTACTCTCCACAAATATTCAGAATATTGTTGTTTAAGTTGTTTTGATTAAGAACTTTCTTGTTTTAAATACGTTTTTCCCACCAAATAAAAAAAATGTAAATAAACGATAAGTATACTTTAATTATTCCCAGTGTAAATAAAAATAAGAAACAAGAAAACGTAATTAAACTCTTGGAAACAAATGCAAAAAATGCAGCGGAGAAAAAGATAAAAGAATTCGGAATGATTTGCATAGGAATTTAAAATAAAAACCTTTTCTTTGAATGAAACTTTTACGAAAGTGTTGAATACAAAATTATTTACTTAACATTTCAAACGTTGTAGTGGAAATAAGAAAAAAACAATCATTGTACTAATTACTTTGTATAAAACCCTACAATGCCCAACGTAAAAAGGAATTTATTAATTTATCTGCTACATACTAATAATAGGTGAATAAAAGTGATTTGAAACATCTTTATCCATCGGCGACTAGTTTATTATATTGTATACGTACTAGCCATTATATATTCTTTTAAGAGTCGCTACCAGGGTAAAATTTTTCAATTAAATTTAAAACAAAAAGTCAGTAGCACGTATTCTGTAAAAAAATGTAATTTATAAGTCTTAAGGGTGATTTCTTGTTTTTTTTTAAAGATTTGAAGTTTTTATTGTTTCCACAACATTTATTTTTAAAGAAGAAGATGTTTATAAGAATCGTTATTTCACGTTTACTAAAATATGAAATTAAAACTGCCATAAAAAAGCTTTTTTTTTTATTATTTTTCCTAGAATTTGCATCAAAAAACTACATAAAAATGAGTAGTTAGTATCAGAAAAAATTGGACATTTCCGGGTTAAAGTTTAAAAAATAATTTAATAGATATGTTTACTTTTTTGAAAAAGGTAATAAAGAAATTTAGGTGTTTATATTGTGAATAATATATATTTGTATCAAATTTGTGTAAAATCGCTACATAAATTTTATCTGCCGGTTTTAGAACAGAACTGTCCCTTTGTCGTGGAACTTAAATAATTTTTCGAAAATCTTTGATTGTCTTTTTCGTAAAGTTGCTACATGTCGCTTGGTAACTTTTTCCGTTTCATCGTCAATATACTCGTACAGTATAATGGTGGCTTTAAATTAAAAGTAAATGTTATTTTTTCCATTAATTCATGTTTGTACCTTTTTATTGAATTTTATAGCATGTTAACTAAATTGTTTAAAAAAAAGCAATTCGTCCGTTGACAGTCTAGGAATGTAGGCACTTACGAATAAAAATACTTTTAAGGCTACAAAAACCTTTAAAAAGGAAGCAAAATATTCTAGAGAAACCAATACAATATCCGAACTACATGATACACACAGCGGTCCATGCATCGTAAAACCGACCATAACGTCTTTATATATCACAATATTATACTATCATCCCCTTGGATCATCCCTTAGCTATCCACCCCTAAGAAAAAGCCATTATAAAGACCGCCCTTGGCGGAAAAATTCAAGATGAATCCAGTCATCCGAATAATAAAATTCATTTTAAAAATACCGCTATCCGTTTACGAAAATGCATAGAAGTATACGTACTGAAAGTATACATAAATGCATACGTAAATATTTAAAGTTGCTTGTCTCTTCTTTCTTATACCACGAAATAAAGTAATGTTATTTAGCGTGAAAAGCGTATGACTGTTTAGCTCATTTAATTTAAACCGCTCTAATGTCCCTAGTTGGGGCATATGATGTCCACTAAGATCCTCCAGGCAAATCTGTCAGCAGATGAGCACCCTCTAAGTCAGGGTTGCATCCCGTAGTTTTGCTGACGAACAGCCAGCAGCGGACGTTTAGGACGTCATGATTACGATCAAATGTAAAGTAGGTAACCGTGGTTAGTTAAGGCTCTCAAAAGGCATCCGCAGTGCAAGGTTTAGCCAACCGTATCGCCTACGTTGGATGACTGTTAAAATACTTATTTCTTATTTCTCACAAATTCAAAAATATATTCCCGTTAATCAAGTATAAGGTACTTAAAATCTTTGTCAAATAGTAAACATTTTAAATGGACGTTTCAACCTATTATTTGACCCATCAGAAATCAAGGAAACGGCAACTTATGTATGTACATCAAACAAACCGAACTTCTTTGGGATATTTTTTGACGACTTGTCATTTACGACGTCATTGTCAAACCCAACGCTCTGTTTGAAAAATTTGTGTCATGGACTAATAGATCGGAGAACTATCGCTTAAATCTTTTTGTACCACAACTTGATTTCTTTTTTCTGTAAGACTAAAAAAAACTTTTCATGCAAATCATGAAAATAAATGTAGGAAAAATCTCCAAAATTATATAATATCATATAAATACAAAATTGTGTTAATCTGTTTGTGTTTCTTTCAAGTTGCAACTGCGCTTCTAATTGACTTTTCTTTTGCATAGAGATAACCAAAAATCTTCACAAACTTTCACAAACTACTTGTAGTTTTAAAAAAAAGTCAAGTTCTCGGGAAAATTCTTTGCGCAAAATGAATTATTTTAAAATCAAAATAACGATGCTACGTCGCCAAAGGCCAACGGATACTCGTTATTTTTTGCTGAGCGATAGTTGAGGGGCCAGCAATAGATACAGGGTATTTTTTACCATCCTGAAAATATACATCATTCCGTCAGTATTTTTGTTGCTGTTTAACGACAAAACTAATAAGTTAACTAATTTTTTTTTGATACCACGCGAGCGATGCCGCGGGTAAAAGCAAGTATATATATATATAATAAACCCCTAAATCCTTTATTCGCCGAAAACGTCTTTTGATACCTTGGCCACCTGACTCGGAAACTAGTGACGGCCTGGCAAAACTTGCTGTGGTCGGAAGCGTGGGAGGAAATAGAAGGAAAAGGCGAAGAATATAATAGGTAGGAAAAGGAGTTATTAGAGTTACGAGGGGGAAGGGAGAAAAACAAGGAGAAGAGGAAGAGGATTGAGACAACTCGGTAGACTAGCCAAGTTAAGACCGCAACAGGCATTTCCGTTATGTCTGCTCTCTGGTCCGAAGGGTGTCGGAAGTTAAAACAAAAGAGTAAACTTAAAATAATGTGATTTAAGGATATTTTTACAATACATACACACTGAGCGCCAAAATGAATGGTGAAATAACATAAAAAAGATTAGAGGCTTAACATGTACCCTTAAGTTTGTAAGTGAAAATTCTTGATGGAAGTTTATTGTAATCTATTATAAAAATAAAAGACGAGTGATACTTTAATCCAGAAATTTGGAATATCCAGTGACCGGTTTCATCGCTTTCGCGACATCTTCGAGACTGGTATCTTTATTAAGGAGTTCAATGTATTTATACAAAACAGAGGTTAGGGTACATAATTCAAAGTTATATGAAATTAAATTAACAAATTACAACAGGGGTGGAGAAAACCTTAAATAAGGGAATATGGAAGTCTAGGCATTTTCAGGACTTATGACCTGTCATTGGCTGGTTTAAGTGGCTACTTTACACACTGTGTAACATTCACCATTTTGCCTATGTTTGAACATCCATATTTCTTCAGTTCATCCATTTGTTGATTTAAGTGAAGTTTAAGAGCTGAAACCTTTATTGTTGTGAAGAGATTCATCAGACATATTTCACAAAATAAAGTTATTTTTATCTTAATAATCATTATCAATTTTTTTGGGTTAACGAATGAGTTGATATTATGCTATTTTAATGCGTTTACGTAATTTATTTTATTCTTAGTGTCCCATTCTTTGTGAGTGTGGTTTTTGTAAATTATGGTTTCTGAAAAACAAAGGGTAAAAAGTCATCAGTAAAAATATATTAAAATGGGTAAAGTAACGGAGAATCGATAAAACCGGTCACTGGATATTCCAAATTTGTGGATTAAAGTATAACTCGTCTTTTATTCATATAATAAATAACATGTACACCAATGGGTGCTGAAAAGGGCATGACGATGATTATAACCATCAATATGAATTAATTGGTAATTAAATGAAAACACTTTAATATTGTTTACCTTTCTATAAAATATCTTAAAAGTTTCACTTTAACGATTATCCAGGCTTAAACAAAGAAAAGGGTAGAATAATAAGATTTTTTTTAATTTTATACAAGCGTCGATAATATTAACGAAGAATTTAATGAGGAAGTTACGACTAATTCTCTGTAATATGGAAATAAACATATCCGAGAATTTTACGAGTCCTCGTGTTATGGCTTTTCTTCATTCCAAGAATATGACCTTTTTTCGAGAGGCATGATAATTTATAATTCTAAGTAACCATATATTTTTAGGAAAAATTTCTGGGAATTAATTTTGTAATAGATAACAATAAATTTATTTGATTGACTTGTTTTGTTTTATAATATTTCGAAGGCAATTTAACATTTACTTAAAGCAAGAAAACGATATTTTTTTTCTTATTTAAAAAATAAAATTAATTTAATCACTTTACAATCATAAACAGTTAACAAACATATGCATAAGGGTAGGCATATAACCTTAAGGCAATTACTTCCCACCTACCCAAACCGTTCGATTTGAGAAAATCAGTGGTATATGAAGATATTGTTGGTTTATTAATTATTTCTTTTTTCAACGACATATTGATATAAATATTTTTTTTAAGAAGTTAAAATTGACTAAATATCGAGACTTTATTATGAAGAGATAAGCGGTAAAGAGAGAAAGAAAAAAGGAGGAAAAAGAAAAAAAAAACATTAAGAAAGTGAAATTTCATACGTAATGTAAATAAAGAAGGGGGAGTGTCTCTGACGTTAGTCATTAGATTATTCCATAATTGAGCAGCTACTACTGTGAAAGAGGAGGCAAAAAAAATAAAGCGGAAAATGGGTATTTAGAGGGTTTTCTCGTTACTAGAATGAAAAGTTAGCCCATGCTGTGGTAGAGGTTGGATGAGCTCTCTGAGATAAAACGGCGATGTAGGATTATATAAAATATTGTGAAGAAGTGATAGAATTTGAATTTTTCCTCTGCCTGATACTGAGTCAAAGTAGTTGCGTGTGGTATTTGGATAAGTGGTCAAATTTGCGAACTCTTTATACATTAGGAAATAAACTCTGCAATAGATAATAAAAATAAATGTTTGGTAATTTTCCTTGACCTTTAAAAAGCCAATACCGTGAACATAAATAAATTTTTAAAATCGTTAAAAAATAAATTTCATAAATTGTTAAGTAGTTATTTCTTTAATAGGAATCAAAATACAAAAATAGAAAATGAAATAAGCTCGCAAAGAAAACAAAAACTTGGGTTTCCACAAGGGACAATTCTGGGTCCACTATTATTTCTTAAATATATAAATGAACTATGTGATCTTAAAGTACAAGGAGAAATATTGTTATATGCTTATTACACTGCTATTGTTGTTTATAATAAAACATGGGAGTCAACCTTTAATAACGATACAAAAAGTATAACGATAGTAAATAACTGGCTTGAAACAAACTAACTTAGTTTGAATCAAGAAAAAAACACGTATTTGCCTTTTTAAATCTCAAACAAAAGTGGCTCTTCACAGAATTTGTCAATTAAAATCTAAGATTTAAATGTAATGTTGATATTTGTAATAAGTGCTACAAAATAAGTTCAGGGGAAAGCAATGAATATTTGGGTATATACATAGATTATTAGCTAAAATTGGAAAAAACATATGGCTGAACTAACAGATAAACTCAGATATTTATCTTATGTTTTCCAAAGACTGAAAACTATCTTAACCAAAGAAAAATTTAAAAAGTATAAAACGCTTTAATTCAGTCTTTAAAAACATATGGTTTAATATGGTGGGGAGGAGTCATGGACGCGCAAAGCTGCTCAATAGAAATTGCACAAAAAATGTAATTAAATTAATTTACAAAAAACATAGACCATTTCCTAGTAATAAATTATGCGTAGAGAGTGGACTTTTTAAGGAACTACAAGAAACAAAATCACTGATAAATGGGATCTGCGGCATTTAGAAACGTATCTACAAACAGAAAATATTCTTTGAAAATATAGAATCACCATAATACTGCACATCTTTATCTCAAAGTGAAAGAAAAAGCATCCCCTTATCCGTGTTCCGTACAAATCCCACCCTTGGAAGAAGCAACCCTCCTCACTGCTAATTTCTTTAGTTGGGGTGAATCTCGAGCGAGGGATATTTACAACTGCACAAATTACACACTTTTCTGTAACTACCCTTGTTCATTGTACTCAGCTACCCTTGTCAGAAGTCACCCCGTAGAGAAGTCATATTTGTTAGCAGACAACTTACAGTCAAACTCAGTGAGGCTTAAAAACATGATATTGTGAAGAAGACTTGTTTTGATAAAACATTTCGAAAATTTTGATTGTGAAATATTTTTTCTTTGCTAGCTGTGAGTTTTTTACTAGAATCGATTATTTTCTCTGAAAAATACCTAATTTTTCTTCTTGAGTAAAATACTATCTAAACAATTCTAATAATTGGATTAGATAATTGTATTGAATGTAAAAAAACAATGTTTCGAGTTTGTTAAATATTTTATAGACAAGGCTTGGATTCAACCTCCTTGAGAGCTGTTGATATGAACATATTACAACAGACATGAAGAACATTTTACTGGCGTTGCCTAGAATGTAGGTGAAATAATTCAATCAGATAAGTCTCACCCGCAACAATAAAGGTGTCAGATTGTAAACTTCACAAACGTCAACAGATGGAAGAGTCGAAGGAATATGGATGTTAAACTATAAGTAGAATAAGGAATGTTACACAGTGTGTATAGTAGCCACTTAAACCAGACAATGACAGATCATAAGCCCTGTGGATGCCTAGATTTCTATATTTTCTTCTGTAAAATGTTGTTCATGTCTGTTGTAATATGTTAGTGTTTAAAAAAAAAAAGTCACTATTAATGGTTGTTTTCTATTTATTTCTCGATCGAACGTCATTTCCAAAGATTTTTTATATCAGTAACGTAATGTATTAAAATGAATATTCAAGTTACTTTTCTTCATTGGCAACACACATATTTATACATTTTAAATAAGGAAATCTGTCGTTTAATTGTCTTAAATCGATAGTAAATTCAGTTAATTTTTTAAAAATATTTTATCAAAAATATTTTATTAAAAGCACGAAACCACCTGTTTTATTTGTCAATTTCATTCCCTTTCTGCACCAAATGGTGCATAGGGTACTAAATTGGTAGACCAACTACAGCGTAGTTAAATATTTTTCTTACATGAATATATTTAATGAAATATTGTAGTGTAAAAATACCTTATTGAATGATTATTTCATATTAACCATCTCGGGAATCGAACCCGAGACCTCTAGCATGGCAGACAAACATGCTGACTACTACACTACGAGGTCGAGTATCTCAGCAAGTCAGTTTTTATTTTTCAACAAGTCCTTTTTTTCAAATAACTAACTTTTGCGTTACTCTAAAAATACAATAAGAGAAAATTATTGTATCTCATATCCTAAAAAAATAATCTCTTGTAGAAAGTTCTTTGACCAGACAAGTAAATTTTATTCAAGTTCAAACTTAAATTATTCATGCAGAGTCATGGACATTTTAGCTCGTTCTAAGAGTGTCTGGAAGCAATTTTGCGAGAACATTAAATGGGTGATGTTTTACAAAAATGTGTTAAGCCACACCAATCTATTGATGTTAACATCAGACGCATTTTCCAAAACAAGATTAATTATTAAGCTTGCTGTTAAGTTGATAAATAAAAATTGCCTACCTTATAGATAAAGAAGGTGGTCAAACTTATGTATATGATTATAAGTAGCAATCTTATAAATCTCAATTAAAGAATTTACTGAGATATTGGCTAAAAACTTTGAAAAAAAAATTTTGAGATTTCTAATTTTGCTTCACTTTTCTTTTTTTTTTTCCATACATATATTATTTACATAAATTAATTTTCATTTTTGGTGGAGATTTCAAAGTGAGCTTCAAATATCCTCATATGTGTTATTACTTTTATATAAAAATTTGACGAAAAAATTGGATAACAAATGTTTACAGAACAATCAAGCAAACATGTTTTCAACGATTTTGCTTCACTAAAAAACAATATGTAAATGTATAATTTTTGTCAACAATATTTTTAGTTTGTCCAAAAATGTTCTTCATTTCTGTTGTAATATGTTAATATTAACAGTTCTCCAAAGAGTTGAATCTAGTCCTTGTCTACAAAAAAAATGGACAAACTCAAAATATTGTTGATAAATCCACCTGGTCCATGAAGAAGTATGGAAATTGAAAAAATACCATTTTCAGGCGTTGCCTAGTATGTAGGTGAAATAATTCAATTAGACGAATCTCGCTCGCATAAATAAAGGTTTCAGCTCTTTGACTTGACAAACATCAACAGATTTATTTATTTATTGATTTACACGCCCAATGGGCTTTTACATATTTTAGAAATTACATTTAAGTGCAGCAGTGAAACATAAGTATGTAAGTTTGGTAAAAATAAAAGATAACATAAGAAAAGCTAAAAGATACAATAATAGGTAAAAATCAGGAAATGTACCAACATAGGTATATGGTACAAAGAAAAATATTTTTAAAATTTACATATGAAAACATACACGCATACATATACATACATATAAGTTTATACATTATTAAAGAGATACATGAGAAAAAGAAATAGTAAATAAAGAAAAATATTAAGAAATTTTACATAAATTAATTTATAACCTTTTGAATACTTAACCTATATTTATATAAAGACAGACAAAATATATCAACTTCACCATACTCGTTACCTAACCGGTGTAGTCTAGGTATTGGTGAATTGTAATAATAATTGTGACTGCCAGGAGATTCAAAAAATAACGTTAGCTGCCGAGTATTTCGAAGAGGTACTTTCAAGCTGATAACACTAGTTAATTCCGGGACGTCCAATACGCCATTCGCTATTTTATATAAATTTAATAAGTCATTTATAATTCTTCTTTTACATAGAGTTGACATATTTAGTGTACATAATAAATTATCATAATCAATATTTTCAGCGGGTATATTAAGTTTGTAATTGATGAATCTAAGGAATTTACGTTGTACTCTTTCTAACTTTAAAATATGAACATTGTAATAAGGTGACCAAATTGTTGAATTGAATTCTAAATTACTTCTAACCAAGGCAGTAAATAGCACTTTGAGGGTAGTGATGGAATTAAAATCCTTTACAGTTCGCTGCAAATATCCGAGACATTTCAATGCCTTATTAGTGATGGTATCAATGTGAGGAATAAATGTCAATTTTTCGTCAAAAACTATCCCCAAATCCTTTATTTGTGTAACTCTTCCCAGATTGATATTATTAATGTTGTAATCGAATATTATGGGTTTTTTACTTCTTGTAAATGATATTACACAACACTTGTCGACATTTAAATAAAGTTCATTTTTCTGGCACCAGTTGTACAGCCTTACCAAATTAGACTGAAGAACTCCACAATCGGTATCAGAGGTAACAGTTTTTGAAATTTTAAGATCGTTGGCAAAGAGAAGAATGTCTACTTTCTCAAATATCGACACAATGTCATTAACAAACAAAGAAAACAGTACTGGTCCCAGGTGGGAGCCTTGGGGTACCCCACTAGATGCCTCAAACTGATACGAGTTATAACCGAATACTTTTACTAAGATTTTCCTTGATGACAGGTAGCTTTTAAACCATTCCAAGATATTACCAGTAATTCCCAGTGAACTAAGTTTGTGTATTAAAATTGTATGAGAAACCTTGTCGAACGCTTTACTAAAGTCAGTATAAATTGTATCAGTCTGATGACGTCTCTCCATTGATGTGATCAACCGATTCTGATGCAACATAAGGTTTGTAAGAGTTGATCTACCAGTTATGAAACCATGTTGTAACGGAGTGATAACTTTACTAATTTCATTGGTGAACTTAGTTAGCAAAACAGATTCCAGTAACTTTGGAATGGCTGACTGAATACAAATGGGTCGGTAATTGGAGACGTCAGTTTTATCTCCTTTTTTATAAATGGGGGTTAAGTATGAGATCTTCCATTTCTTGGGAAAGTTTCCAGTTTTCAAGGACAAGTTAAAAATTTTTGTAAGTGGACCAGTTAAAGAGGGACAACATTGTATAAGAAGAAGTGTAGGGATATTGTCTGGCCCAGCGCTTTTTTTTGGATCTAAGGCACAAATCCCCTTTTTTACATCAGAATCAGTAAATACACAGTCGTTAAAATCAATTAAATCTGTATTATCAATACTGTGTAACCTAGAATTAGAAGTAGAACTATAAACACTGCTAAAGTAATCAGCAAATAAATTGGCAACTTCCTGTGGTGTGTCTGCCATTTTGCGTTTGTAATACACTGTGGACGGAATTCCAGATTCCCTACTGTTAAGAATCTTGGAAAATTTAAAAATATGTTGCGGCTTAGATGCAGCCTCGACTTCAAATTTACTCACACAGTCTTGATAACAGGTTTTAGAAATCTGCTTAGACAAAATTCTCAATTTCGAAAATTCTTCATAATCTTTAATGTCTCGAGACCTTTTAAAATTACTATGAGCAATCTTTTTATGTAGTATAACTTCAATAAGTTTTTTACTAAACCATTTAGGAAAATGACTTGCTATGAATGTAGTTTTAGGCACAGATGACTCAATGGCAGTATCAAGGATATGATAAAATTGTGCAATTATATCGTCTACATTTAAATTTTGATTTAAAAAGTTCCAATCACTGCTAAGGATAAATGAGTTAATGGCAGGAAAATCTGCTTTAAAAAAATTTAATCTAACATCAGAGGTTTTGTACTTTGCTAAAATAAGGGTTCCAAAATTAATGCATAAAGGTGGATGGTATCTATCAATTGGTAAAATATTTTCATTTGCAAGTTGCACTGAAATGTTATCTGAATTAGAAAAAACAAGATCCAAGAGACGAGTAAGACAATTATAAACATAATTTGCTTGACGGAGATTTAAAAACATTGACATTTCAATTATCTCACTTGACCCATGGTCTATGCCATCACTAGATTTAGTGTTGATACCATCTGGATCCCACTGTATATTGGGTAAGTTGTAGTCACCCGTCAAAACTATAGCGGCCTCAGGATACCGCCTTCGTAGACATTCCACTTCCAAATAATGATCTTTGTAGGTTTGCGTATCAGACGAAGGGGGAATATACACACAGCCTATTATTATTTTTTCTCGTTTTGATGAAATCATTACAAAAAATTGTTCAAAATTTTGTTTTTTACATTTGAGCATTCGTGATGAGAACTTAGTCGATACTGCAATCAAAACTCCTCCTCCACGAGATCTGTTAGAAGCAAGTTTATCCCGATCATTTCTATATATTAGGTGGTTGCTAAAACCAAGTTCGGTATTGTCGATGTTGTTGTTCAACCATGTTTCTGTAAATGAGTAAATGTCGAAATCCGTAGTTGGTAATGCAGTTTTAAGTGTCTGTAGTTTTGTTCTCACCCCCCTTACATTTTGATAGTAGAGTTTGATGGATTGTCGTTTTTTGTAAACATTTTTACTATTTTAGGATTGTTATTTATGTACTTTATTGTGATATCAGTCTCGCCGCTTGCTTTCCTACTATCAAGTTCATTACGAAGTTCGATAAGCTGTTTCCTTTGTAATGAAGACTGATCCTGGTACATGCGAATATTATTTTTTAAAAGGTGCTTCCTACTCAGTAGTAGTCGTGACCATTTGACCTCCAAAAATTCAACTTTAATTGCTCGAGGCCTCTCTCCAGTATTTCTTCCAAGTCGGTATATTTTTATTTCTTGACTTTGAACAGAGGAATCAAGCTCAGACAGTATTTTCTTGACAGCAGAATCATCTTCCTTAATAGCTGTGGCTCGGGTCGTAGATTGACTCTCAGGTAAGTTACATAAAACAATATTTTTCTCCCTGTAACTTCTATCTTGGACTTCGGATACTAGATCACAGATATTAAAGACGTCGATATTAGTTGAAGAGGAATACTTCTTAATCGTAGCAACCTCAGTCTCAGATGAAAGAATTGAAAGAATATAGATGTTCAAATATGGGCAGAATGGTGAATCGAAGCTAAACTGGCAGTGCACAACGGAGTTTTAGTCCCAACACTTATGTATGGAAGTGAAACATGGAACTGGCAGAGGAAGGATGAAAGCCGAGTGAACGCGGTTGAAATGCGATCTCTTAGACGAATGTGTGGGAAATCAATGTATGACAGGGTTACGAATGATGAAATCAGGCGAGAGTGTAAATCTGAGACAAGTATAATTGATAAGATTAAGAAAGGGTCTCTGAGATGGTTTGGTCACGTAGAACGAATGGACGACGAGAGAATGGTAAAACAAGTATATATGGCAAAAATGAACGGCAACGTTAGACGAGGACGACCAAGGAAGACGTGGCATGATCAGATAAACCAAAATCTTAAGTCTGGTCATGTCAAAAGCAGACAGAACCGAAGGGCATGTATGACAAGATGTATGAATGTGGAAGAGGCTAGGAGTGTATGCCAGGATAGACGTGTGTGGCGGTCCATTCTCTCTGCCTACCCCTACGGGGAAAAGGCGTGATGGTAGTAGTAGTAGTAGTAATGGTGAATGTTACACATTTTAATTCATTTCATCACTCAAGATAAAATCAATCACCACAATAAAATATAATTTATTGATTAATTTTACAATTAAAAAGGACAAAAATTATAATGACATATTACAACAGAGATGAAGAACATGCAAGAGAAGGTAATATAGAAATCTAGGCATCTACAGGGCTTATGACCTGTCAATGGCTGGTTTAAGTGGAATCTTTACAAAAAATATTTCCCTCTCTGTTGCTACAAATTTAGATCTAAACAACCTCGAGAGGAAATTCTGCCCGTCTACAAACACTCGGACATACTTGAAACATTTTTGAGAGTTTGTTATTTAAAACTCAACTTTTCATTTCCATCCATCTAAAGTAATAATATTTATTAGTTGATTTATTTATTAGGGATATCAACAGTAATACATGTAACAAATAAAATATACTGAGAATAAAACCAATGACAGATATCCACAGAAATACAATAAATACACGTACAATACACACTAGTGTGTTTGTGTGAGTGTAAGTGAGTGAGAGGGTGGGTAAGTGGGTGTTTAATTGGAATGAGGGTGGACATGTGTGTAAATGTTATTGCACAAGTGTCGAAAATATAAATAAATATAAAATATTAAGTGTAAGACATACAATAAAATAAAATAAAATAATATAAAATAAGACTTTATTATTGAAACTAAGTATAAGACAAAAAATTGTGTTTTAAGACGAGCATTTTAAATGTTATTTTTGGACAATCAAATGGATCAATAAAGGGAAAGTTCTAATTATATTCGCGAGCAAAACGTATAACCGGAGAGTTCTGGGCATAGTTAGTACGAACTGCTGGCACATGAAATAGAGATATCGACCATTACTTTTGGATCGTAATTCTGACACTAACTTATATTTTTTCTATTTTGCGACTTGACACATTTTTGCATAACACCATCCAATAAGGATAAAAAGCAATACCTTACACATAATAAATTAACAAGCACTATAAGATGCATCGCGTAGGGTTAAGTTTTTCGTTATAACGACACGAAATCTGCACCGAAATGAGATAGACGATTCATTTTGAGACAATTTCAACAAGCAAATTTTTCTTCAAAATCTTTACCTAGCAGCAATAGTAAAAATAAATAAAAAACAAAATATGTAATACATACAGTGTGATTGGAACTGAACCGCCACTTTCTGTTTTTTCATTGTTTTAGTATTTTTTTTATCATTTGTTGGGAGTCATAAATATTTGTGATTAGAATACGTTGGAATTTTCCGCAAAGTTCTGAATGCTTGAAGGTCAAATTTTGGAAAAATCTTAATAAAGTATAAAAATTTACATATCTCCCAAACGATAAAATTAAAGTTTAGGAAAATAAGATCCAATAATTGGCAAATGATCTTCTCATTATTTCTGATTTGAGTAATAAGGAGACCAATGTAACGGTTTTGTTATATTCTCACCCAAATTATGAGTTTTTTTTAATGCAGAAAAATGGATCGTGTTCTTTGAAATCGTTTTATGATCTTACTTATTTTAAGCTTTTTTTGAGTTTAGTCGTTTCCGTCCTAAAAGTGCGATTAAATCCCTAATAGAAAAGTTCAATGTGCCATGTATATTTCCCAATGTTGGTTTTTTGTTGCATCTATCTATGTAGGAAAACCCGTACCAAGAAAGACACTAGTTCTATCTGTATGGTGTGGTATCGGTAGGCATTACACCCTTGGAAGTTTTAAAATTATTATAAAAATAAACATTAATCAACGTCTTAATTTATTGCAAAAAGGAAAAAAAAACATCTTTGAGTAGGAAATATGGTAGTCCAGATTTTTACAAGGCTTATAACCTGTCTTTGGCTGATTTAAATGGACACTTTACACACTGTGTAACAATCACTATTCTGCCTATGTTTAAACATCCAGATTTCTCCAAATCCTCCATCTGTTCACTTTTGAGAAGTAAAAGAGCTGAAACTTTTATCATGTGGGTGAGATCTGAGATAAAATTTAGATCTAAACAACTCTCCAGAGAGGAAATCCAGCCCGTCCACAAACATTTAGACACACTCGTCATGGTCAAACAAATTTGTTGTAAACAATTTTTTTTATTTTGTTTTTTTTTTATAGATCATTTTTTTTTATTTAACAACTTTAGTTTTATATAAAGGTACCTATACAGTTGACATACATCTGCATATATGTATATTGGAGTAGAGATATTGATCTACTCAAACCGTTCAATTTGATAAAATCAATGGTATATGAACTGAACATAAGGTTTAAATATTGTAAAACTTTCATTATAAAACAAACCAGTGAAAAATGTGTATTTTGTAGCAATGAAAATTGACTAAATTTCTTTACTTTGCTATGAAGAGGGAAGATTGTAAAGCGAGAAGGAAAGAAGGAAGAGAAAGGAAACATTCAAATATTCAGTTAGTGACCATTTCATTTGTGATTTGAATATGAATTAAGAGTGGGAGTCTCTGACATTTGTGGATAGATTATTTCACAATTAAGCTGCTACTAGAGTGAAAAGGGAGGCGACAGAAAATTAAAACGGTGAATAAGTATTAAAAGGTTAATAGAATAAAGATAATAATGAATAACCAAAAAAAAATCAAATAGTTTATAAGACTTAAAGATGGTGAGTGTCCGAGAAGATCCTATCAAAAAAGATTATCTTGAGCGTCAAAATAAAAAAATATATACGCGCTACGTCACGAGAAAAGTACTAATTTAATGCTCATGGAATCACCTTGAATAAGCTCTTTGTAATGAAAGCACAAAGGCATAAAAACTCGCGATAGAACTCGACGCTTGCATTCGAATAACCTATAAAAAAGATTTACATTGTACCAGTAGAAATGTAGATCGTATCCATACATTCGAGAAGTTTCGTTTCGCGTGAGTGGCTGTTCTACGGAGTAATAAATTGTTATATCTTAGAGCGGGTAGTGTCCCAGATACAAATCTCAAAGCATTCTTCTATTGCTTGCAGTTCTCACAAAGCGACTGCATTAACTAGCATTGCCTTCAGTTACTACCGTTGGACTTATTCGAAGGAAAATAATCTTTTTTTTACTTTCTGCGAATATTTAAAGACAACGTCAATACCACCAATTAAAATATCTGATTTTGAGTAAAAAGTGTTATTTAAATAATGATATGCAAAAAAATTACGTTTTATTTTTTTTTGTAAAAATTTGAGACTTAATACATTTATGTACTAAACGGATATAAGTTTTCTTTTTTCGTTTCATTCGGCATATACACAGTTTGCAAATTGATTTTAAAATTAAGATTTTCTGATTATTTTTTTCATTCGGACATGCAATTTATATCAACTTAAAATAAACAATCAATTCATTTGATTAATCAACACATTTTAATTAAAATATTCGATTTATTTTATTGAGTTTTGCTGTACAATATATAATATGATATCTCAATTGGCGAAATTAGTTAAGTGTACAAAATAAAAGGACGTCTTGATAAAACAACATATCTATAAAAAAAGATAAAAAATATCACAAATACTATTCAATTTTTTCTTTGCTCATGTATCCTAATTTTATTTTATTTTTTGATTCTGTTTAAAACGACTTTTTATATTACGGACCAGTTTTGGCGCTATTATGTGCTTCCTTAAGAAATACAATTATTTTTCTTTTATATCTTACTGAACTGCTTGTTTATTAAATATGTAAATAAATGTATTTGTTAATCTTTGTTTTTAATTTAGTATGAAATCGTTAGATTCAATATGTCCATGAACTTGTGATTTTCACAAATCGAACGTTTTGGGTAGGTAGGAAAAAATTGCCTTAAGGCAATATGCCCGCCCTTATATGTATGCAAATTATATATTAATATAAAGTATTAGATAAATAAAATAAAAATATCTTAATATTTCCAACTCGAATTCAGTAAAAAACACTGATTGAAAATTTTTGATTCTGTCAAAACTTTTATAGAATGAAACGGAATTCAATCATTTTGAAATTTCATCCTAATAGATCTGAATAAAAGAAAGGTCATTATTAAATATAAAACATTGAAAGGAATTTAAAGGGCGTATTATCGGCCAGTGACAAATTTAAGTGATCACTCTACGCACTGCCTAGGTGTTTTAAAGTTAAATACTTATTTATTTATTTATTAACGGACATTGTCCATGTACACAATTTATAAGGTTTAAATATTACAACAAAAGAATAGTTTAAAACATTTAAAAAAAGAAAAGAAGCATTGACAAACATAAGGGACATCGAGACAAGATCTAGACTATTTATTTAGTGCTCGTTTAAATCGTTGTAAACTTAAACCAAAAAAGTCCAGATCTTGTTTTGAGTTAACAATACGACAAAGACGGGTCATTGGAGAATTAAGGCCATAGTTTGTTCTATGCTGATCGATGAACAGTACTTCATTGTTTCTTAATCTACGAGTCGGAATATTGAATTTTACTTGTCCCAGTAATGATGGAACATCGATTATACCATTTAGTATGCCGAACATAATATGTATATATGGAGTCAATATAAGTTCTACGTTTTTGTTGACTAGAAATATTTAACATTGACTGTATTTCAGCATAAGAATAATTATCTCTCTCTAGTTCAAGCATCCACGCTATTTTTCGAAGCAAGCGATGTTGGACTGATTCAATGTGATTTATGCGATTGACGTAGAATGGAGACCAGACCACGGAGGCATATTCTAGAAGAGAGCGAACAGTTGAGCAATAAAGAGTTTTGATTGTACGGACATTAGTAAAATCAGAGGATATTCTGTTAATGAAGCCAAGTAATTTCAGTGATTTATTTACTGTGTTATCTATATGCTCGTTGTATGTCAGTTTATAGGCCAAAACAACTTCTAAATCTCTCAAGTACTTAACTACATCAATTTTGGAGATTTAGAATAGGTACTCGAAGGAAATTGGTTGTTTTCTTCTATGAAATGACATTATTTTGCAGTTTTTAATATTTAGTTATAATTTATTGACTTCACATTATCAAGATGATTCTCACATGATCAAGAAGAACTACCAAGATAAACTGTCTAATGGAGAAGAGCCAGAAGAATACTGTAGAGAGACGATGTAAACAGAATAGACAACTCCAGAATCACAAACAGTTAAGTTAAGTGCAGTTAAGAAAACCCTACCTGGTCATCGTCCGGTAGACCGTCTAAAAGTTCGAGAGACAGTTTGATCGCAACTTCCTAAAAGTAGCAGCTTTCTGCCAAAAGATCAACAAATCTAAACAAAGATAAAAAAAATTAAATTTCTTATTGGTTCTGTTGATTATTAGAAAATTTAAAAAAAATAGCATTGCCATATATTTTTATTGAATATTATCCTGTTCCAAATCTTTTCTTTTTTTCATATGAATTTGTAAAATACTAAACCGAGTTTTCAAATTTTAAACGTTTTTTAATATCAACGTACTATATTCAATATACACTGAAAATAATTCTTGTGTTTTGAAAGAAAACAAAAGTTTTTGATCCTTCTCTTTTATACACAATAGTATATACATCTTTCATAATTGAATCAACATGAAACTCTTTGAAAAGGATACTTTTATTTATTTTGCTTCCCTAAATGATTTTAATATACCCATTTGGCATGAGTCAAGGGTTGCTAAGGTTCGGTTAAATGAAATATTTATAGACGCTTCCACGAGTCCTTCCGATTGAATTTATGGTCAAGTTATTTGATTGTGAGGGTTGTAAAACATGAAGGCTGTTGTAGAAATTTAGAATCTGTGAAAAGAAAACACGTTTTAGATGCATGCTAATGTTTAATGTTTGGTTTTTTAACATGATTTATTACACTTGCAAATTGTTAAATATATTTTAAGCGTTATATGCTTGAAATTAGTTAGTCGTAAGTTCTGTCAATGACTACTCAATTTTTATCAGGTTATGGAAAATTTAATCAGAAATTTTTAGCGTTTAATATTTATTTATTTATAAAGTTCTATGTAACATAGTCTAATATATATTTACAACACAATATTGACATTTACACTTATTCTAAAATTATTTATCACAATTATACACATAATATCCTAATTTATAATATTAACTGTTTCATATGTACATTTTCATTAATTATATTCACTATTAACACTATATACTACCTAATATTTTTCACATGTATACTTTTTACATTTAATTTTAAATATATTTACATTAATTTCATTTTTTATGCTTTCTAGCATTTCTTCAAATAGTTTTATTCCCCTGTACAAAAGGCAGTTCTGGGACATTGCTTTTGATTTCTTTTCCAGTCTTATATTTTTAGATCCTCTTGTTGCATAGTTATGAAAGAACTCATTATTTATTTTGAAAATATCTCGGAACTATTCCTTTAATAATTTTGTTTATTTCATTGGCAACATTGTATTTGATTCTTTGATCAATTGTCATGATATCTAGAAGTTGAATCATTTTCTTAACATATGTTCGTCTCCCACATCCTAAAATTATCCTCATCGATTTGTTTTGTATATTGTTGATATGACTTCGTGCTGTTGCGGATATCATAATTAATATTTATAACTCACCCTGTAGTTTTATCCTTTTTTCTAATATGAATACCAAACGCAGCTGCTGGCTACTATCCGTAGCTTTGTGATAGATTGTGTTGAATATGCAGAACTGGTGGCTTCCAAAAATGATTTCAAAATTTTAAAAAGTTATCTCATTATTTTTGTAAATTTATAAACCCTAGTCACTGAAAAATACACTTCCTTCTTTTTCTCGATCCAATGACGCATAAATTATGTTATTCTGGATCACTTGTTTTCAGAGCACAGATGCAAAGACTTTAAGATTACAGAGAGTTCCCACATGCAGCTTTTCTTTTTCGGCGACAAGCAATTTTTTCTTGTATATGGGCGCCGCTAAGGCGACTTGCGTCCTCGGATGCAGTGTGCGGTACATGTTGGGCAAGCTGTAAGTACTTATACTTGCATATTCTTTTCTTAGAAATGTTCCTCTGTTGCAATAAATATATTTTTTTGTTCACTTAAAATCTAGCTTGAAATTTCAATTTCAACAAGCATCTTGCCGGTAATTTAATAAACATAACATAAAATCCTTACGCTGCAACTGCAGCCGCTGTTATAGAATTTTGAAATATTCACAAATATGTTCATCACAGATGAGAGCTTTTTTAAATGGAAATATAAATGTATGTGGTTTCAAATTGCTAATGGTTATAAGCTGGTTTCAGATCTCCGGTTTACAGAATGCAACAGTCATTTTTTTATGTTTGAACATCTAATTTCAACCTGTAGTAATCATGCATTATGTGTAAGTATATGAGCACTAACATAGTAATGTATAGATTTATGTTTAAGTTGCGAGCGGTGTGAGACGGCTAGCTCTATTCTTTCGGGTTTTGCCTTCCTAGTCGGTCATACGTCCTTCAAATTATTTAATTATATTGAATTCGAAGTATATTTTATCAATTGTGATTACTTACTCATGAAGCATTTAAGGTTTTGGGCCAAGAATTTTACACTTACATTCGTTAGTTCCTTCATTTTTAAGTAGAAAAAGAACTGAACTGATAAAAGCATGGAGTTCCTTCCAAATAATTTGATGGACTTGGAAACGCAAAAAAAAATTCAATTTTTATAGTTTAATAAGGACTTAAATTACAAAAATAAATTATTGACAAAACCTTTCAATTTTAAAAATATATTAAATTTTAATAAATCATATAAAACAAAGTGTTTTATAAAGCACATTTTCTTTTTTATTTAGCTATTAATGCAAAAATACACATGACAAAAAATGTTCAGGTATCGCTAACTTCATGAGGCCAAGAGCCCCCGTGTTGAGTTGGTATACAACATTATTATGTTTACATGTGAATTCCATTCCTAGTAGTTGCTACTCAATTCAGACATAAATAGTTACGTATTTTTTTTCAAAAGCACATATTCAGAACAGCAAAGAAACATAATAAGTTCACATCTTTATAATTAAATATATTAAAAAAAAATATACTTGCCAAAAAACATTTTTTATTACCACAAAATAAATAAATAAAAATGCTTTCAAGAATGGAAAAAGTGGTAAATCTAGAACTAATACAAAACTGTTTTTCCTATTAGTCGACTCTCGCTGCCTCCACCTACCACGGAATCACTTATCTAGAATGCCGCAGTGTGTACGGACCTCAAAGTAATAATTCGCTATGTAAGACCTTTTAGCTCTATTGCATAGAACCAAAGTACCTACTGCCCGATGTATTGCTGTAAGTTGTAGCTAAATTCGTGGTAGATAATTATAGAATGTTTTTATCCGTATGTGGATGTGATGTGTAGACGATACCACTTTTTTCATGAACCAATAAGTAAACAATCGTATGTTAAAAATGCTTTTTTCCGTAGGACTATTTCAATGAACAATACTTAATTCTCTACAATACACAAAAATCACTATTTCAGATGCTGATTGATACTCAAAATGTATTATGTTACTTGATACACACTATAAGAATAAATATGTAAATCTCCCTTCCCTCTTAATCTTCTATGCATCCTTGTCTGAATCTCACCCTGTTTACTACAACTACTACACTAATTTATTAACATGTGGCTTAAATGATAACAAATCATCCTTCTTAGGATGGAATGCCTAAAAAATATTTAAAGTACATGAAAACAACATTACAAAAATTTGTTAACAACGAAATAGATGCTTTTTTTGCCACAATTGTCTCAAAGTTTTTTTTATTTATTACAAATGGCAGCAAACTTTTTGTAAATCAATGATTCGTATTTAAAATAAATCCCAAGGCATTTTTTACGTGTGGTTTAAAATCAATTTAATTTTCTTTTCCTCAAAATTTTTCATCACAATAAAATATATTATATTGATAATTTTACTATTAGTTTTTTTGTAAAAAAACATTTTAAAAACATTTTTGCTTTACTGTTATTATAAGTGTAAAAGATTTTAAGGTTCCCTTTAAAAATGAGTTATATCACTTTTTTGTTAAATTTTTATGGCCTATTTTTTAATATGCATATTTTATCACCATTTTGATATTTTTTAATAATGCTTCTGATGTAAACATCAATTATCTACATTTGAGGTTTGTGTGGCTTAACACGTTTTTGCATAACATCATGCATATTACCTTAACTATCAATTTATATCAGTGATATTAAATCATTTCAAACAAAATAAATAAACCTTTATATCGTATAACCACACGTATACACCGCAATAATTTACACACATATTTTATTTATTGTTTTTATTAGCTGTATACTAATAAATTATTCCTTTACAATTCAATTTTAATAATTTCCATTGTTAATTTTATTTCCATGTTTATTTTATTAATGTTTGCATGAGTTTATAATATGTTTATTACATTAAGGAATACATTTTTAAAACAATTGAAGTTTAATTTTTATAATTCATTTCGTTAATATATTTTTGTATTTCAAAGTGTTTATATGTAATTGATTTAAAATAAACAGCGTTTTTTTTTTAAATTTAAATAGTTCTGTATATTATTTATTATTGTAAACTAGATACATAAAAAACAATTTAAATTTACAATCATCTTTGAATAACTAATATTTGTAGTTTGGCTAATACTTAGATATTTCTAAAAAAAAAAAAGCAGTTTTATCTAGTTTATTTTGATTTTTGCTTTAACAGAAATAGGAATTTATTATTTATCGTAACGTACTGACTCCTTAGATCAGGCATTGCCTATATACATAGAAACCGATAGATCCGTACAAATATTTTGCTATCACACAACTTCCCCTGCTCGATCAATTCTCGCCATAAATACTAGCAAACTATTTGTACACTTATGTACATATTTGTGTTTATGAAATAAATAAACTCATAGCCACAAATGTTTAAGTAGGTCCAAATGCTTGCAGACTGGCTGGATTTCCTTCCTAGGGAGTTATTCATATTTAAATTTATTTCAACAGAGAGGGAAAACATTTTTGAGAAGGGAATGTGGAAGTCTAGGCATTTACAGAGCTTATTACCTGTCATTGGCTGGTTTAAGTTATTTAGTTCAGCCGAATGAATCTCACCCACGTGATAAAGGTTTCAGCTCTTTTACTTCACAAAAGTCAACAAATGGAAGAGTTGAGGAAATGTGGATGTTCAAACATGGGCAGAATGGTAAATGTTACACAGTGTGTAAAATGGCAACTTAAACCAGCCATTGACAGGACAGAAGAGTTGAGGAAATTTGGAAGTTTAAACATAGCAAGAAAGATAAATGTTACACAGTAAATAAAGTGGCCACTTAAACCAACCAACGACAGGTCATAAGACCTATAAATGCCTAGACTTCCATATTCCTTTCTCAAAAATAATTTTCCTTTTGTTGCAACAAGGTTAGTTTTAATAATTCCTTAAATTCGTTCATCTGTTGATATTTTATGAAATAAAAACCTTTATTGATTGAAAAATTTCAAATTAAAAAAAAGGAAATCGGAAGTCAAGACACTTGTCGGAATTTTCAACCTGAGATATTAAATTAGCCGTTTTAAGCGACTTCTTATATTTTTCGATTAAGATTATATTTTTTAGAAATCTGTATTGACATGTTTGTCCTGATACAACTTTTAATGAACAATTTGAACATGGCTCTACTTTGATCACAATGCAAGAAACAGTATGTTGAAACATTTGCCACATGTGTACCAATTAACTGAATGATCGAAATGACGCCTGACCAGCAACCAGTAGTTGAGGCCATGCTGTTTATATGGACTAATCAGTCGGTTATAGTCAAATGTATTAGACGGGCGGTCTTAAGTAACACAAGCCTTAACTCAAGACAAACAGAGGAACATTGTTTCTTAGTCCTCAGGGCTTATAAACAGTTTAAAGTTACTATTTCACGGCCTTGTATGCTAAATGCAGTGACTTATCGTTGAGGGGTTTGCTATTCGTAGAAAACTATTTATTCTTGTAAGATTCACACAATAAAAAAATTGAGATACGTGTCATTTGGCATATTAATAAAATACCCTATGCACATATATGCACTGAAAAGAAATCCATGATTTATTTATTACCTTATTAAATTCATAAAACCATACATTTAAACTCTAAAAAAATATATTAAAAACAGTAATCAATACATAGAAACCATAATAATGGTAGTAGACATACTGAAAATATATTTTAAAACATAGTTAAATACAAAGTAAAAAAATAGAGAAAAAAAATTAGTGAAAATCATAGTAAAAAACATATTTGAAAACCCAGTAAAAAACGTAGTAAAAACAAAAAAATAGTAATAAGTAAAAAAATGTACAAACGAAGAGCAAAAAACTTATATAAAAAAACACAGTTAAACAAAGTAAAATATGTTATTTAAAAAATGTACCCATAAAGATAGTAAAAAAAATATTTTAAAAAAAACATTCTTAAAACACACTAAAAAGAGATGAGGATCTTCAAAAATTCAATCAATCAAAAGTAAAAATGTACAATAACAACTCAAATAAGAACATGTGATGGCCATCTAACAGACACCATCAATGTATTTGTATGATAATATCATGTATATATCATATAATATCATGATAATATCATGTATAGGAAAGCTTTCGCTAGCGCGTTTGGAGCGCTTTAACCTCAATATCAAATACATAGATGGCGCTCCTCTTGCTTTAAACTCAATATCAAATACATAGATGGTGCTCCAAACGCGCTAGCGAAAGCTTTCCTTGTTTCATGACATATATACAAAAACCAAAAATGTCACCGATATGGATATTCGCTAATAAGCGGAATGGGGAATGTTGTAGAATTCTACATAAAAGTGGCCACTTGAACCCAACCTATGACAGGTCATAAGCCCTGTAAACGCTCGAATATCCATAATCTTGAAACAAAAATTCTACCCATCTCTGTAGTGATATAAATTATAATTGTAATGATTTACTTATTTTGCTCACATAAAAGATTTTTTTTTCTTTCCGAAAATTTTATTGAAATAAACTAAAATTTGTCTTGTCCTCTAAGCTTACAGTTATTGCTTCTATTCCTAATTACTTTAACTTTATTAAGTAAGCAAACCGTCAATGCTAAATAAACCTAGACTTGAGTAAATAAAATAAGCGCTGAGATATTGTGTCAATCAGTTTCTAGTAATCAGCTTATCATTCCTTAATCAAGAAATATGCTTAGCATCAGATCTATTTGATTAATTTTACACGCTTACACACAAGTATATTACATTCATTCAAATAAAAAGCCCACAGGCTTCCCCGTGGGCTCCCATTAATAATAATTTATTGCATGAAAAATGATAAAAAAAACCAAAGATTTTTTTTTTTTTTTACTTCTACTACTACTATCACTCCATTTACCCGTAGGGGTAGGTGGAGAGAATACGCCGCCATACACGTCTATTCTGGTATATATTTCTAGCTTCTTCCACATTCATACATCTTGTTATACATGCCCTTCGGTTCTGTCTGCTTTGAAATGACCAGACTTAAGATTTTGGTTTATCTGATCATGCCACGTCTTCCTTGGGCATCCTTGTCTCACGTTACCTTTCCTTTTCGCCATAATATATGCTTGTTTTACCATTATTTTGTTGTCTATTTGTTCTACATGACCAAACCATCTCAAAGACTTTTTCTTAATCTTTTCAATTATACTTAACACAGATTTAAGCTATCGCCTGATTTCATCTTTCGTAACCCTGTCATACATTCATCTACCACACATTCATCTAAAAGATCGTATTTTGACCACGTTTACTCGGCTTTCGTTCTTCTTCTGCCAGTTCCATGTTTCATTTTCATACGTAAGTTTTGGGACTAAAACGCCGTTGTGCACTGCCAGTTTAGCTTCAATTGACATATTATTATTAGCATTCACTCTCCTTTCAACATATTTTTCTACTCATCCACATAAACTGTTTGTAATTGAACGTAGTTATGCAGAAAGCAGCAAGTCTACAATTTAAAAAAACTGCAATATTAGTGTTATCGGGTGCAGTAAGATCAATTCTATGTTTTTCTAAAAACAGCCAGACCGCTTTCATACAAAAAGCTGTAAAAACCACCTTCTGAAAATAGTGCCGATCACAAAAATAGAATTTCTCAAGATGCAGAAAACACCCACAGGACAAGAAAAATCTTACGGTACTTTGAAGTTCATTTACACTGTTCGAAAAGATAGTAAAATTATTGTTTGCAATACCAAAAAAACTAATGTATTCATAGTTAATCATTTGTCAAAGTCAAAAACATTCCAACTGTTGTGTAAATTTGATAATTCACTCTACTCACAAATGCACTATTATCTCAGTTTCACTACGTTCAATTATGGTAAAACATGAAACAGAGTGCCAGATAAAATATAATTAAACAACAAATCAATAAATTATTATCGAGGAATTTTAAAAGTATCTTATTTACCCCCACAAGAAAATGTGTTGTTCACCTACGAGTATACTATTTAAATATCAATAATATATGCGTGGTGATATATATTTCGTTAGAAAAGCTGCTGTAATATATAAAAATACATAAAAATCCCCTATTTTATTGCTTGGCGCCTCAAATCTCCGTGAAATTTCACACAAACGGTCTTACAGTATTTTCCAAACTCCGCATTGAGCTCGTTTATATCAAAAAACAATTCTACTAAACAGCTCTAAGAAAAGCTATTGCCGAAACTTCAATCTATGTCCCGATAGAATCTTGAGCCTCGACAGGCAGAGCGTAATCCCTTTGAAGCCTTATTTGCCAATAGCAATACTAATACAACCTACCCTTTACTTTATCTATGCTAGGGTACGTTTTCAGCGACAGGACTTCAACGTGAAATAAATAAGCAGTGAAAATTGCCACTGTTTCAGAGATTAGAGGAAAAACAGAATCGTAAAGTTGATATTTTACTCTTTTATTAGCATTTTGACATCTTACTATACTGACAAAATGAACTAATTAGACAAAATTCATTTTATGAAAATCGTTGTAAAAAGAACGCGAGAGTTATTACCAGAGTAATAAATCATATTGAGAAATTTGAAAAGTTAGAAACAAGAAGACAAATTACAAATAAGATATGCTTGTATAATATAATTCACAATAATGTTGATTCAGCGTTTAGTGTTCAAAATGTGTCATTTTACGTTCCCCGTAGGCGTCTGAAATCACCTGATACGTTTTACCTTCCAATTTTTAAAAACAATATGGCACATTTTAACCCTCTTGCAAGAATGTTAAAACTTTATAGCAAAATAGAAAAAAAAGTAAAAATTGAGATTTATTATGATTATAAAAAATGACGATGATTATAAAAATAACATTACTACGAGTATGTTTTTTAAATCAAATGTCTTTTCCTTATTTTTGTGTATGCAAATTAATTTTAGTTTATTATATTAGTTATTATATGTTATTGATTTCTCTTTTGTTTTCTTAAAAAAAAAAAGAAAAATGTTTCTTCTGTTAAACCTTATTTCATTATTTTAACTGAATCTTTATTTTTATCTATGATTAAATCTTTATTATAACGTATATTGACTTAATTAAGCTACACACTTGTTTTATATAATTTATGAATAATAGTAGAGTTGTACAATTGAGCAGTTCTACAATTGAGAAGTTCTACAATACTTACTTAAAAACTTTGTATGTTTTATGCATCCTTGTAAAACTTTAAAATGAAATAAAAAAAATAAAGGTTTTTATTTTATTTAAAATAAAATGTTGCAATGAATTAAGATGGCATACGCCGGCATACGATAATATTTAAATGAATACACTACAATTAAGATTATAATTGAACGCATGGTTATGCAAAACATATTTAAATATTTTTATATGACTACTCTTTATGTAATGAAGAGTATTAACACTTTCATAACATAAAATACATTATCTTTCCAGTAAAAAAAATAAAAAAACCAATCTCTCAAAGTTTGTGAGAACGTCAAAGCCACAAATAACAAATGGGCGGTGATTTTGTTTATTTCTTGATCGATGTAAAGGTCAAATGTTTTATTATTTATTTCATTTGTGTGAGGGATAATTGGATTAGTGAGTGATTCATTTGATTGTTTCTTAAAGAGAAAGGACGATAATTTGTTCTCAAGCCATGGATATAAACGTTGATCAATTTATTTCGTCTCTTTGTGCGTAGTTTTAATTAATACGAAATAATTGAATGGGCATGTTTAATCATACTGCATTATTACGACTACTACTACTGTCATGATATTCCTTGTAGGGGTAGGCAGAGGGGATGGAACACCACATTTTTATGATAATGTTTAGTATTAACTTGACAAACTTTGAGATTTTTTGGTCATATTAATATTACGTTACCGTACACTGGTCGTATTTGTTTAACTTTTTTTTGCATTACAAACAGGCCAGGAGACCCAATAACAGTGATACATTACATTACATAACACCCAGGCTTGAAAAAATTACAATTAATTTTTGTGTTCTCACTGGGAATCGAACCAAGAAACTCCCGTGTGTGAGTCAAGCGTCTTGACCACTACATTATGGAGGCTGCCAATTCAATTTTGTCATCCATTTGTTTCACTTGGTCAAACTTTATTTGTTTTTTAAATTCAAATTTTGTATATTTATTATATATCAACACTGAATATAAACGTAATAAAAAAAAATATTCTGAAAATAATACCAATGTCGATATCCACATAAATACGTGTATATAAATCAGTCACGATTTTTTTTCATGTATGTAAATATGTGCTACAGATTGATAGTGAGGGTGAGTGTCTGAGGGTGTGTGTGAATGTGAGTGGCTTTCATATGGGAGAGTGGGTGGAAATATGTGAATATTAATAATATGCAGTTAGTTGAGAAATTATTAAGTATTCAAAAAATGTATGTTCTTTTAAAATCAAATTTCGAAGATTAATTTATTGCAATCAAAATGGTCAATATGATGATAGTTCAAATTATACTTAGAAGCTAAGCGTGTAAGTGGAAAGTTCTTAGAATAGTTCTGTAAGTGAAATTATCCTTGTAATATTTTAATTTTTTTATAATTTTCAATTTTTTTGTTTTGTATTTTGGTTTATTGTTTTTGGTTTTGTGAATGTTCATTCTATAACTATCGTAATTTAATTTAAGAAAAATTAAAAGATAAATTTAGTGGACAAAATATTTGCCTTATGGAGGTACGTGGTTTGAATTTTTAAGAATCATACTTAAATGAAGTGTAATATTTGACAAACATATTTTTGTTATTCAACGCTTAGTCTCTTAAACTTTTATAATGCAAAAAAAGCTACTGATTAGCTTCCAAATAAAATTATGTACCTTTTAACTCAATTTCGGATTTAGTTTAAGCTCAACCTGCGTTACCATAAATACAAAATTTACAATACAAACATAATCAATGGAATTTAAAAATTTAAATGACGGGATTTACCGCTATTTGGATTTCACATTCTGTTTAATTTAACTTCAAAGCTTGCGCCATCAATAAAAAAGCGCCATTCGTTCTTTTGATCGCAAAATGAGTACGAATACATTTATTGTGAATTAAATTGCAGACAAATTATGTTTAATTAACAACCCAAAAAATAAGCTGTAAATACGAATGTAAATGGTTTGTAATTTAAAATATAATATTGAAGTTATTTTTGTATTTTATTGAGGGTTTTTTTATTTTCTTTATTGTTGAATATATTACAAACCTGTATCCAAAGATGGTAACCTCCTTAGTGGAGGATGTAGACACCACAAGGCACCACTCGGAGACTCAATCGCTAGCCAGAACTCTCGCCTTCTTTTACGTCAATCCCGCGTCCCTTAGTTTCACTGAATAAAACCGAAAAATCACCGTCCCAGGACAGCGAACAGAAAGTCCATAAATATGAATAAAGAGTTACAAGGATTAAGAATAAGCTAAGTATTTTTCAAGGTTTTGATAAAATTATAAATAAAGTCAACGAAATTTCATAGTTTAGTTTTACTTTTTTATTGTTTTGACGAACGAGCGCTTTTGCCTCAGTAAGCATCTTCAAGACTGGTGAATTGTTTACAACGTTTACAGCTTTTACACTTTTCTTAACATATTTTGGAGATAAGAAGATCAAATAAATATTTTAACAGATAACATAAAACCCAAATATTTACAACTATTTTACTAAACAATGCATTTTTGGGAGTTTTTGGACCAAAATTAGGATAAAGCATTTATCGTTTAAAAGGTGGGAAATGAACACATGCCTTCTAAGGCGAAAGCGCTCGTTGGTCAAAATAATAAAAAAGTAAAACTTAACCAAGAAGTTTCATTTATGTTCCGGATAATTACCTTAGACAGCGTCTGCATAGACTCTTTTACATTCCAATATACATGACCAACCTGCTAATGGTTATGCCTGTTGGAAGGGCTATCTCTATGTTGACTAATATTACTTTGGACATCGACAGTTTTAACGTCTCTATGATAATTTTTCGTTGCAAGATCCTCTTAATTTTTTAACATATTATTCTCTGGATATTATGTATAGGTTTTTTTTTATATGTACCTAATTTTACCTTATTATTTTAATTATTTGAATATGTATGAACCAACATATTTCATTTTGTAATTTACATATATATGAATAAATAAAATTGAAATTGAAAAAAAAATTGAAATTAATAATTTTATTTATAATTTTATCACAATCATAAACTATGGAGTTTTATCAAGAAATATCAACAAAAACATAAATATTTTTTAAGAGACTGAATGATTGGTCCTGCGTTCTCTATCTGGGGCTGGGCCGCAGGTGCTGATGGTCGGCTAATCCAGTTTTTGCGTTGGAGTTTTCCTTCTTTAGTCTAGTGGAGTTTGGTTTTGAGGCTCCGAAGTCTCGCATTCACCCCTGCCGTTTGCTACAGTAAATCTTGCATCACCAGGAGTCCGGCACACGGTGATCAATATGCTGAAGCTAACTCCCCAAAATTATTTTCTGATGATAAATCTCCACTTTTTCCATGTTTGACTTAAACTTTAGATAATAAAGAAAAAATATACTTAAATTTGTTGAAACAGAGAAGGAAAACATTTTGAGAAGGGAAAATGGGAGTGTAAGCATTGACAGGGCTTATGACCTGTCATTGGCTGGTTTAAGTGGCCATTTTGCCTATGTTTGAACATCCACATTTTCTTAACTCTTCCATCTGTTGACTTTTGTAAAGTAAAAGAGCTAAAACCTTTATCATGTGGGTGAGATTCATCCGGCTGAACCAATTCACCTACTGGGTAACGCCTGAAAACAATTTTCCAATTTTGTGTACTTCTTTTTCACAAGGTAGTTAATTCCAAATGCTTGCAGACTAGCACCCAGTCTGCAAGCATATGAACATACTCAAAACATTGTTCAAAAAAATATACAATTTGAAATTTAATAAGAGCAAAAAAGTATATATTTATGGAGTTGGGGTATTTTTAAAAGATATATTTTCTAACCTTTCACATTTTAAAAACGTATGTGAAGTATACATATTTTATTTATGTGTTAAAAATCCTAACGTAATACAACAGAGATAAAGAAATTTTTAGAGAAGGCGATATAGAAGTCTAGGCATCCACAGGGATTATGATCTGTCATTGGCCACTTAAACCAGCCACTCTTACAAAATACAAACAATAATAAAAATAATTTGACCTCCGAGGACACTTAACGATATATTTTTTTACAATGTTTTTTACCTTTGAGAATAAACAAAGAAGACTTACTTAATAAACAGTGATAACAAACAAAATATTCAGACTGTTTTAAAAACAAGTATGTAGGTACATCTATATTATTTATAATTCAGAACGCACAATGAATATAACAAAAACCTAACATAAGCTATACACTTGTGGAGCAGCATTTCCAATGCAAATGGGATTTATTGTTGGTTCCTGAAAATATAACAAAATACTGATGCAATACAAAAATTGACGCAGCTGATTAGTTTATTATTTGAAATATAAAAAAATCACAAAACTTTTAAGTAAAACTTAGTGGCTTTTTGAATGCTGCGAGTTTTGTTGCTCCTTGTAAAAATCTTAGATTTACATATTTTCAAAAATATTTTGAATCGATCGATGCTTTATTCACTCGGCTAGATGAGTATTTCAATACATACTTTTTTACATTTGCCTCAAACGTATGTTCTAAAGAATTTTAGCAATTGCGTTTTTTGCAGTGTACTTTAAATACTTAAAAATTCACTATTAACATGATTGTATCGGAGCGATAGCCACGAGCTATTAAATGTGTTGTCTACAAACTTGTGATTTGATATATCATCACGTGCGATTCGAGTGATATTAATTAGTACAATTTATGATGCACTGATTATCTGTGAACATTTTGTATTATACTAAAATATCGTATTAAATTATACGGTTTCGGACTTTATTTTTTTTTTTTTTATTTGAAAATTTATTTATTAACCCTTACGGAATATAACATTCATTTAACATAAAATAATATATACATTTTTCATTAATACTCTGTTGTTCAAAATAATGTTTTTTACATCCCTCGAAAAGTTTGTCCGAGTCCTTTGTTTAGTTTTGTCTGGTAGTTTTTTGTAAAATTTCAGTCCCTGGTTCAGTAGTCTTGATTGACTTTGTCTTGTTTTAGAAAGTTGTATATGGTATTTGTCTGATATTCTCGTATTATGTCCATGTTGACTACAATTTTTTACAAGTTTTAGTTCTTCGTCTACAATTACATTAGTGGATAATTTATGAATAACTTACGCTGAGCTGGCTCCGGAAAATTGTTCTCTGTGCGGCAGTAAGATTTGCAGGATGGAGTAACGGTGCAGTGTTTCTTAGATACACCTTATTGGCGTTAGTTTATCCGCTGATATCTTACCTGACGTTGACTAACATATTGAATCGGGTTGTGGTCCCGTGGCTAGTGTTGCGGACTCACAGATCAGAGGTCCGAGGTTCGAACCCCACTCTGGCCCAACTTGATTTCCATTTTCTAATAGTGAGTGATTTACAACTCGTTGAAAATGGCCACAAAAATTGAAATATTTGGGTAAATTAAAAGAACGCTAATATTTATTATTTATTAAAAAACGAAATAAAAAAATAACAAAACCATTACGAGACAAGTACGAAAATTACAAAAAAAAAATTATTAATAAATAAAAAATAAATGTGAAATAAGAAAGCCAAACGGTTAAGTTTTATTTTTAACAATCAGAAATGTGTTGTTAAAATGCTGCAGAGTAGCGTTTATTTGATATTTTTTTAATACATATTAAAATTTGTTACCCACAAAGTCTTTTTGGTGAGACATATTTTTTTTAAGACGGGTTTTTTTTTTCATTATTTAAAATTTATTATACATATATATTTAGTACCGTTAAACAGACACTATAAAGAATTTAGAATATATTATTTCAGTTCTTTTTTTTTATTGAAGATCTTTCATATTAATGATGGTTAGTTGGAGATAATTGAACAACCTTGGAATAACGCAAATTGATAAATGAATAACTGTTTGATGATATCATAGAATTAAGAATTGTCCGAAACCGCATACGCACATTAAACAGAAGGCGACTCAACTACTCATAAATGAGTATGTTTACGTTTCGACCTATTTGTTTCTTTGTAGACGTCGCTAAGTGCGCAGGTAACAGGATGCAAACGATTTCAGTTGTAATTATCAAATGAATGTGTTTGTCACAAATGCATTACTTATAAATTGAATTATTTTTCCATCTGTCAGATTGTCGAAGAAACAATATGGAATTTTTGTTAGTGTTGCCAGGGTAGTAAATTTTTTTACCCTATTTTGCTCATATAATAAGAGAAATAATGAAAATTGAACCTCGGGTTAAACAATGCCGGGGTAGAAATTTGGCCGACATTATCTTTAAAACATAAAATATTATTTAACATGATATAAAATTATCCGTTTTATGTAAAACAAAATTTGTTTTATATTTTAAGTTCAAAGTTCATTGATTCAATTACTCTTATTAAAATACACGTTACTTATCTACTCTTTTGTGTCAATCAATGTTTCAGTGCACAATAAAATTGAAGAAAAATTAACAAATTGTAATTTTTTCCCTTACATTTGTGTTATGGTTATATTCTTCGCGATCTGGCAATATTACTCGGTGACTTCAAGTATGCGCGCGGCTAAAGTGCGTCTAAGTGGGGGAATTATTAGACACAGTCCAATGTATTCGAATATGATTCTACGCTCCTTCTGGACTATTCTTAATTCTATGGATCATACTGATTGGTGATTGAATGTTTTATGTGGGTACTTGATATTGAAAATTAAAAGCATTCTACTAACCGTTGATTTGTAAATTTAAGATCATGTTTGACTACATTTTAACGAGTTTTTTTTAGCATTTTCACGTTTTTCTATATAATTTACCACTTTTATTAAATTTTAGGAACTTATAGTAAAGTGTGAGGGTAATTTAAATTCAACAGAGCTCACAGAATTCTCATTTAGCGCTCGTAATAGTCACACGTTTTTCACAGTAATTTGTAATATCAGACGAGTAATAATGCGAGTTATGTACCACTGAACAGCGCTAGAAGTTTATTACTCAAGGCGTCTAACTATCGGGAGCTAACTGGATCATTTGGAATTAGTTGAAAACTTTCCTTATGTAATATTCAGGCATTTTAATTGAATATTCATGACATCAATTTTCAATGTAGTTTTTTTGTCACATGAAATTTATTTTTAATCGATTTTTCTATAACTAGCGTCAGAAGATATTACACCAAACGCCCTTCGAACGTTAAATTATATTTATTTTATTCAAGCGTGAGTACTACAGTAAGTACAAGTAAGAATAGGTGACTTTGGTCCGTTTTTTTTAGTTTTAATTTTTTTCTGTTTTTTTTATATTAATTTTATTTTATTTCTTGCAACAGAGAGATAAAACATTTTGAGAATGGAAAATTGTCATTTACAGGGTTTATGACCTGAACTGCAATTCTTGGTTACAAAGGTCTACGATGTATGCAAGGGAAGCGATTTGCTGATGAATGTCGATAAATCTAATGTGATGGTTTTTGAAAGAAATTAAAGTAATGTGAAATCACTGTGAATGGAGTTATACTAAAACAAGAAGAGGAATGTGTTTAACTGGGAAGTATGTTTACTAGGGATGGAATGACTGTGAAATATATTGATAAGAGGGTGAGTGCTGGGAACAGAGTGAACGGAACACTATAATCAACCTTGGCAAATAAATGTTTGTCGCAAGAGGCAAAATTAGCAGTTCACAGCGGAGTCCTGGTCCCGACCCTGATGTATGGGAGCGAAGTATGGACTTGAAAAAACAGGGATGAAAGTAGGCTGAATGCTGTCGAAATGCGATCTCTTAGGCGAATGTGTGGTAAAACTATGCACGATAGATGCACAAATGTTGAGATCCGTACCTTATGTAAGGCTGAGAGCTATATAACGAATGGACAGCAAATAAACGGCTAAGAATATCGATATTGTGAATGTTGATAGATGCAGGAATAGAGGTAGACCGAGAAAGACATGGCATGACCAAATCAAACAAATACTTGAAGATGGACATGTCAAAAGTCAGAATAATTGGCGCGCGTGCAAAAGAAGATGTCTGAATGTAGAAGAAGCGAGATCTGTAGGCAAATAAAGAGTGAGGTGGCGTTCCATCCTCTCTGCCTATTTTTACGGGGAAACGGCGTGAT
Source organism: Micrasema longulum (assembly GCF_059751315.1). NCBI lineage: Eukaryota > Metazoa > Arthropoda > Insecta > Trichoptera > Brachycentridae > Micrasema > Micrasema longulum. Next base: position 52,707 of record NW_028278723.1, on the reverse strand, counting down.
GGTTTGTTGTTGTTGTTGTTGTTGTTATGACCTGTCATTGGTTCGTTCAATTGACCTCTGTGTAATATTTACCACTTTGCCAATATTAAAACATCCACAGTTCACCAAATCATCCATCTGTTGACTTTTGTGAAGTAAAAAAGCTAAAACCTTTATCATATGTATGGAGTTCATCCGGCTGAACCAATTCACCTACTAGGCAACACCTGAAAACAATTCCCCATTTTTTTTATATCAGTTCGTTAATTCAACAATGTTTTTGGTATGTCCATGTGTTTGGAGACTGATTGGATTTCCTCCCTAGGGAGTTAGTTAGAATTCAGTTTGTTTCAACAGAGAGGGAAAACATTTTGAGAAGGGAATATGGTAGTATAGACATTTATTGGACTTATGGCCTGTCATTGGTTTAAAGTGGCCACTTTATATACTGTGTAACCTTCACCATTTTGCCTATGTATGTAAATGAATCATGAAATATATCACCTGCATTTGCTTCAATACATTTTCAATGGAATCTGTTAATTTTTTAAGCGAACGTTTTGTTGGAGAAATTTTGTTTCAGTTCACATATTTGCTATTCAATGTTTTTTCATCAAGCCAACTGGAATTTGTTTGTAAACAACTAATCAATATAAATAGTTATAAAACAAAAACATGAAATCAAACTATAGTAATGTAAAAGTTAAAAATTCTAAATTTGCGGCAACAGAGATAAAATACATTTTTAAGAAGGGAATAAAGAATTCCAATCATTTACAAGACTAATGACCTGTCATTGGCTGGATTAAGCAATTACCTTACACACTGTGTAACATTCACCATTCTGTTTACTTTTAAACATACACTTTTTTTCAACTCTTCAAACTGTTGACTTTTGTGAAGTAAAAGAGCTGAAACCTTTATTTTGTGGATGAGATTCATCCGAATAAATCAATTAAAAATAACACTCTAGAGGGGAAATCCAGCCTGTCTGCAAACATTTGTACATATTCAAAACATGATTGATAAAAAACTATATTCATATTCTTACAATTAACCCAAATATTTCGGATTTGATTTAATTTCCCTTTTGTATTAAATAACTGTGTCGGAAAACGGGGACAGGTCAAAGTAGAGCGAAGTTTGAACCTCGGAACTTCTGATGCGTTAGTAGGTAGTCCACGATCATTACCCACAGGACCAAAACAAGGGTTTTTCTGACAAACCAACCATCAACATCATCATCATAAATTCATCCATAAAAATATTTGAACAAACAAACAAACCATTGCGCAGGGTTAGAGACAGATAGGAGAGAACTTCACATAACTTTGTCTTTGCAAAGAGAGCTGGCTTCTCATACATCCATTAATCTTCTGAAGCTTTGATTTTTGGCATATCCAACAAATTTAAAACTTAATGTTGGGAAAACTAAAAACATGGAAATAGGAAGAAAAAAACAAGTCTAAAGATTAATGTAAATATGGATGGCAAAAATATTGACAAAGTGGATGAAATGAAGAATTTGGTAAAATATGAAATAAATTATCAAGTGTTCTTTGGCACGGGTAACCCCTCAGTGAGGTTACATTATTTATATTATTAATTATTGTTTATTATGTAGAAAAAATGAGTCAGTAAAAATAAATAAATAAATTTCAAAAATATTTGACCAATATGTATAACATGGTTCAAAAAGACAAAAAAAATTGAACTTGGAATTTTAACTCCAACAAAAGTTAAATACGTTTAAATCGCCCAGATAAAAAAACGGTCATTTCATAAATAAGCACCAAATATATTATCTACGTACCTACGTGGCACCTACTGCGGATCTATGTATTTGGAAATATCATAAGAATATCGCATTTTCATAAATAATTCAAGATGTCTATACCAATAAATTTCTTACAATCTTTTCACAATGCGGACCTAGTATCTAAAATAAAGCAGTTAGCAGTAAATCGTGATATATTCAATAAACATCTTTGAAGAAAATACAATACAATTGGGAATGGTTATCTGTAACGATAATGGAAAATATTTCAGAACCTCCTCACGCAGTAAATATTAAGTTTGATGAAGGCCCCTAATGAAATATTTGTCAGAGAATGAAGCTAGGTCAGTGGATTGTACTATATTTTTCATTTGGAATTTAATACCTACCGAAGATAGTTTTGCAAATAATGTTGAGCACATTTTATAAACAGTAGTTTTATCATCAATATTTAAGTTTTTTTTAAATATTAATTTAATCCAATATAAAATACAAATGCATAGTTTACAAAATAAAATGTTTATACGATAGGTACATTGAATTTTATTTTATTTTTATTTATAGATGTAGCCACTCCCACTGGCCCACAAGCACGTTCCGAAGTGTCATTGTATTATTTTTTTATACAAAATTGTACATACTTTCACATCAATTGTTGTGTAAAAATTCAAAAGAAATATGAAAAATCAATAAAACGAGAAAGTACTTTCAAGAAACTAAAATTTTGTTCTGATATATAAAACATATTCATCAGCTTCCTGTTAAGTCTTATTAGCAATCCATTTATAAACTAGAGCTTTGAAAAGATGGTTTTTCATTTTGTTTACTAATATGTCCTTGATAAAACGTTATATAGCTTAGGGGCCAAGTTGTAAGTTGTCCTTATTCTTCTTTTAAGTCGCTTGCTCTTGGTAGACTAGTCATGGGCCCGTCTTCTAATGAGTAGTTAAAATTTATTTCCAATTTTATCAACATTAGTAAAATTAAGTTTTGTTTTTCAAAAATATAAAAACAAGGCAAAGACTGGTAAAAACGCTGTACTATAAGTATTCCAATAAATCTTTCAGCTACATAGTGGACGGACGGTTAGGATTCTCAACAAAAAAATAAACAGCACGTCTTGCAGTTACAGAGCGCATGTATGGTTTGAAATCAATTCCCAATTCACATTATTTAAACATCAATTTCAACATAGTAATGAATATTTTTTTCAAATATAAAATGATTTCGAAAAATGTTATACGCATTACTACATTAGTTTCTAAAAATAATCAAATCAAATTAAATTATTTAAATATTCGCTCGCACAAAGGCAAATGTATTGTTAATGTTAAAAAACACAATAAAAAGTCAAATACCTTAAACTTATTTTTTTTTGCAACTTTATCTTTACTTTTTCACTTTACTTTATCATGAGAACAATGCACTAAAAAATAAAAAATAAAACACTTCAGATTAAACTTGCCAAAAGAATCAGGCTCTTTTGTTTGGCAAGTGTAAAAAATAATATCAAATAGAAACAAAAATACAGAACAAATAGATGAACTATTAAACATTGAAAAAAAAACGTTAAGTTTGAAAATAAAACGACCAAATTGATTAACATTCACAGTTTACTTTATATTTAAAATATCGATATTTTATAAGTTTATATAAACATCGAGTACCCCAAGACAAATGTATACAAAATTTATTTGAGAGAAGGAGATGTTAATAAATAGATCACTTTAAGCAAGACACAGATATGTTTAATTAGATAAAAAGAGATATTGGTTATCTAGTAATCATTTTCTACCCTCGGATAACCTCCAGTTAACCCCAGGTTACCAGACAGTGACTTGAGGGAGTTTGTTTACGCAGTATTTTAAAGGTAAACAAACATTAAATTAATCAATTGATACATTCGATGTTGAAAACATTCGTGTTATCAGTTTTGTGTTTTTGGTCGATAGTTTGTGTTTAATAAATTCCAGTACGTGTAAATAACACTTAAATTTTATAAACCCTTTTTAAGCGATACGCTTAGTTTTTCATATTTAATAGAAAATATCGTACAATATTTATTATGATGGTTTTATTTTAACAAATCAATGAAATTGACAATAATTATCAACATTTATTCGATTTGTGCCGATTTATAAGAGAAGTAAAATGTTTGTAGAAACCGTGAAAAATATTTCAAAAGGTTTTTATAAAATACCTTTTTAAGTTTCAAACATATGAATGAACTTTGCGTGTAAAACTCGGCCCAAGAATTACATAAGCATAGGAAAACGTGGAAAATGGAAGATCTTATATTCGGATTTCATTAGATGGGCATTCGCCTTTCCTAGTGGAATTCAGAGCACCAGTAAACGTGCATACTGTCTTTCATTTTGCCATATCAACAAGAAGCAAACTCCCTTATAACTTGAATACAGAATACGCCCCTTTCAATGACGTACGTATGTACATAAGTATTTTGATAGCATACCAAAGATTTTATGATAAAAAATACATGTAGATTATTTCAAGTTCATTCAATATATTATTTAACTTTTTTATTTAAGTACGGGTATTTTTCTTTATCGTTCTGTTTTATAGTTAGTTGTTCAGAACACGACATTTATCCGGTGTTGCAATGAGATATTCACAATAAGAGATTCTCATGTTTTTTTTTATTAGGTTATACAAAATAATAATAGTACAAAAAATATGAAAATAAAATACAAACATAAAAAAATAACTAAAAATCGGTAATATTCTTATTTAAATCTATTGAGAAATATTTTCTTTGCTTTTGTTTATTTATTTAATTCACGTTTTTAAAATGTACGGAGGTAATTTGTTTCATGTCCCAAATAGCAATGAAACTCCTTTGTTTAGCCACTACCTTCTTTATTACATGTATTTTTTAAAATTCAACTTTTAAATATAATTTTACACTAGTATCAAAAAATTGAAAAAAAAATACTGTTAATAATTTTAAAAAATCAACAAAAATATAAGGGTAAATTAGAAAACCTACCTTGATAATAATAAAAATTGAAGCGTTAACATAAATTTATTTCAAGGGAGATATAAAGGTTTAAATTCTAGTCATTTTGGTGAGAAAACTAATTCCCACGCGGATGCGGGGTGAGAAATAGCGGGGGGCGAAGTCCCAGGGCTTCTTCTTTACCGCTGTGGACTGTATTTTAATATTAATGAAATAAGTGAATACCTTCGATATGCGGTGTGCAGAATCAATCAGTCACAACCCCAACAAATAAGATGGATTAGGAAAAGATGCCATTAACCTGGTTTATTCTTGATAGAATTGCTGAGATTCGACCAGTCAATTGCGAGTAGCAACAAGGACAGGCTTGCAATCTGGAGCTAAACACTGGCGGTTGGTGGAAACTTATTGTGGCGGATGATCAAAGGATGCTAAGAATGGGAGTAAACAGTGGTTGTGGGTTCAAAGGATGTTGAAGTTGTGACAATATTTTAACAATGCATACCCACATAATTCGCAACCACATTTGAATAAAGCGAAAAATGAACAATTCGTGACGTCATCAAGTATGACGCTATTGGTTGTTTTTACCAAAATGTCTATGATTTTTATATAGTAGCCATATCTATTTATTTATATGGGTCATTTGTTTCAGTTATTATCTATAAATTGTACACTCCTGATATGAATAGTTCAAAATTTCATTGTGTGTTAAGTAAAATTATCAAATTGATTAAAAAACTGGCAGCAACTGGCCGAAATCGAACCCACGGCGCATGTTTTGCAGTTGGCTATCTAAGCAATTCCTCCACGGCTCTAGTCTGCTAACTTTTGCTGCGGAGGAGACAGGAATGTGGAGGGGGGAGCAAGATTCGCTACCCGCCGCACCATCCCCCTTCCGACCGCTCTCCCTGCACCAAAATTGGAGTGGTGAAATATGAAAGACATTCTAAGCATTTGACGGTCACTCGACAGTGATCCATTGTTTTTCTGGGTGATTATGCCATGTGTTGATTGCACTGTTTTCTATGTTTTCTAAACACATTTCAGTGTCCATCAGCAGGGTTGATGGACGCTGCAATGCGATCCGAAAAGGATAAAAGCAACACACAGCAACCCTTAAATTAAAATTTGCAAAGGAAAAATATTTTTTGAAAAATATAATATTGAAATATTTGAGGGTATTAGAAGCAAACTTAGAAATCTCCACTTAAAACGGAAAGTAAGTTACTAATGCCAAAATAAACAATAAATACAAACCCACCAACCTAAACATTAGCGTAATTCAAAACCGTATCTAAATCTTGCAAAAAAAGATTTCATTTATACTACTTGACATCGCAAACTAAGCATTTTCCATTGAGTTAGTGCAGCATAATTGGAAATCTCATAATTCTTTTTTCAAAGTTTTTCGATTCAGAATTTCACTTTTGAATATATTTTTTCATTTTTTTAACGGTTTTATTAATCTTTTAATATACCATGTCATATTGCTCATACTGATCATCGTGGTTTCTGATGTGACAGGGATAAATTTACTAACTGTTTTTTTTTGGCAAAAATAAATACTCGTATGAGCGTATTTATAATAAACACAAATATTTTAAAAGAGTTGTAAATAACTCACTATTAGAAAATAGAAATCAGGTTGTGGTAGAGTGGGGTTCGAATCTCGGATCTCTGATCCGCGAGTCCAAAACACAAACCACAACCTGATTCATATGACAAAAAGGAAGTTTAATTTAGTTTTTTTGGATAAAACTAATTTTAAAAAATATTTTCGCCGAGAACGTCGGGTTAAGCAATAAGTGCGGACCAATCGTCAAAGTTTTCCATATATCTTTAGATAAATTTTCAATAAAATAATTTTAAACTTTTTAACTTTTTAGATTAAAAAAAAATACACAATAATTTAGGGTACCAACTACTTACTGATGTCATAAACTATGTGAGTCATTATCATTTCCTTATGTCATATTTCCCAGCGGTGGACAGAACAGGCAGCGCATGTGTTCAATTTAGTCACTTAGAAGGTAAAATGATCAGTTGTACGTTTCAGGCGTCAGTCCAGGGACAGTAAATAATTGCATTGCACAAACATCTTGAAAGCCTCTTTTTACGTCCGCACTGGAGGTAATCGAACCTGGGAACTAAGGCGTGATAGGCAAACGCCGATCACTACATTAAGAGGTCTATGTATTCCCACTTGATTTCCTTTTTCATCATTTTTCCTTGATTGATTCCATCGAGTCAAAATAATTTGTCCGGGTTATGGGTCTATTTCAAACACAAAAGAAATACGTTTGGATTTTACCCGCAAGGAAGTAAGATTGAGTCATTAAAACTCGTCCAGGACTGTGGTTCGATTTCCCACGGGAACTTGTGGTTCTCCCGGACCCGGATAAAATTCAGTTTGTAGACTGTTTTATTTGCATCCAACTGGTCATAGGGCACTGCTTGGTGTTATACTTGCAAAATATTATCATCAAATTAATTCATTAAACTTTTATGTTACGAATTTATTTAAAATATATATTACTATCCTGAACCTCGCAGTTTATATAAAGTAACTGAAAAACTGTATTTACGTAATTAAACAGCTTGTGACTAGCAATTTTATTTGTTTTTATCGTTTTGTTACATTTATTGACTTTTCTTATTGTATGTACGTACTTGTGAAACAGTATTGGATCGACTGCCGAAGAAAAATTCCACCCCTGGTGAGTTTATCATGCCGGCAGTCAATGGGTAGTATAGTGGCTGGGTAAGTTTTCACGTCCCTTCAAGCTAAATACTACACCCTTGTATTTTAGCCACATTTTAATATGTTTATTTAAACACTTTATATACAAATACAATTGACATATATGTGCAAAAGGGGAGACATATTGCTTTAAGGCAATTTCTTCCTATCTACCCAAACTGTTCAAATTGTGAAAATCAGTAGTATATGGACATATTGTTAATGTATTATAGTTTTTTTATTATGAAACTGAACATTGATACGTACTCGTATTTAAATAAATTTTGAAAAAAAATAATGCCTAAATATCTACACTATACTACAAAGAGAGAAGTGGGTATGAAGGGAAGGGAAGAGGGAGTAGAAATACAAAAAATATATTTAGAAAGTGACGTGAATAAAGAATAACTGACATAACTCAGTAGATTATTCCATGAATAAGCAGCTATTGCTGTGAAATAGGAGTCTTAAAATTAGAGCGGTGAATGGGTATTAAAAGCACGCTCTCTTTACTGGAACAAAAAGATAGCCATGCTGTGATAAAGGTTCGAAGAGCTTTTTCAGATGAACAGGCTTACTCACTTTACAAATAATCTTTCTTACTCAACAATAAATCAACGAAAAAGAGTTATTAATATTGCTTACACACACCGGAACACTTACTCCCACACAAATAAACACAAACACACTTCTACACTTACTTTCATACAAATACACGCAGACACACCCTTTTGTTGTACCACAATTTTATATGTATGATTTTTATTTAGAAACTTCGCTGGTCTGTCTTTATGCCGTATCTTTTTTGTGTTATTATATCATCGTTTGTTTCTGTAAAATTAATAAGTAATAAATAAAAATAATGCACAATGTTTATGTATCACACGTGAGTTTTATTTTCTGGCTATCTTTATCTGATTAGTGTTTGGCAAGGGAAGAAATCTCAGATGTACAGAGAGAAAAACAAGATTGACTAAAATATAACAATCACACAAATTTAATACTTTCGATAAGCAATGGAGGTATTCTATTATAATTATCCTTTTTAATACAAAATACTTAATTAATACTATGAACACAATCAGTGGGTGTTCTCTTTCATAAATGTCCACCATTTCAACGTTATTAATATCTCTTTAACTTAGTTGTCATGACAACCCTAAATCTATTCGAATCAAAGACAACAAAGACTCTTCAGTTTCACTAACTCCCAACTCGTTAATTCGAGATTTATTAATTTTCTCAAGGGCGTCTGAGTCTGAACAATCCTTGGTGTCTTCAAATAATCAGTTGAATGAAAATTTCTGTCTTATCCGACAGATATTACATCATGAAGTGACATGTTAACCTTTCAAGAACATGTTAAAATATTATTTGAAGAAATTCATAATGGTTTGTTTGATCTTATTTGAAATTATTTGATAATTAAGTCAATTCGTAGTAAACTCAAAGTTTCCGAATCTGGAATCTGTGGCTAAATCAGAAATTATTAGTTGATTTTTATTTCTGTGTGCGAGAGGTAAACTACAGTATCTCTAAAAACCCAACTTTTCAGGTGAGATAAATAAGTAATTTTTCATAAATTAAACATATCGTATTTTTCAATGAGAGGCTTTAAATTAAGTATATTTGATTTGCCAACACTTTGCAGAGGGTTGATGTAAATAAAAATGAAGATAGAGTTTTTAGAAAACCAGATATCTTTCCATATATTTTTAAGTGATGAAAGATGACAGGTGCCGTGGCGCAGTTGGTTAAACGGCCAACTCTAAAACTGGCGGGGTGGGTTCGGTTATCGCCAGTTGCAAGAGAAAAAGCCAAGAAAGATATTTTTCTCAATGGTCTGGGTATTGTGTTGTATTTTTTATTACCTTCTTCCATATCCTCTCCATACCACCTGCTTACAAGCTTAATAATAGAGTCTTAGCGAGTTATTCCTTTAAAAATAAAAAGAAATATATCGTTTATAAGTATTAAAATGATAATTAAATTTACGTTACATCCAGATAATTTTTATTGAAAATATTTTCTACAACGATTTTTGTTATATTTTGTAGTATTTATACATCATAAATTATTTATAAGTAAGTAAACATATTTTTATTATTTAAATGAAAATATTTAAATCCAATCCCCCAAACATTTATCCATGGCATATTTCGATATGTAGTTTATCGTTTTTATGGCAAAAAATATTTCGTGGGTGTTGAAATATCTGAGACTAATTCTGATGTCTTTAATAATTTACATTGAATATTCTCATAAGTAAGTTTTATGACTTAAATACGCTTTATTTAAAGTTTGTTCTTTTTAAATAAATCCGAGTGTAGAACACCATAGTAGTAAAAACATACACCTATAAATAAATATCTTCATAGATTTTGATCGAGTTGGATTTTGTTAGATACGAATAACTTATTTTTATTTGTGAATCAGCTCGTGCAAAAATGTACAAAAAAAAATTGCATCATTAAAAAATAAACGATGAATTAAGCTTAGTATAGTTTTTCTAGGTCACAAATTCTGTACCTAAGGTACGAAGTACCTAACCTTTTTCTTGTACTGGGTTATAATAGTTATACTGGGTATTGATCATGTCCAATCAATTTAATCCCAGTCAGTGAAGAATTCACTACCCTCTTTTCTTAATTCAATGAATATCATATGATGTACTTCTGGATTACCTTCTTTCAGCACAAATACGCTAATGCTACCAAATTACAGAGAACTCCTTCGGGCAGCTTTTCTCGTTCGGCAACGAGCAACTTTTCCGTGTATGAGGGCACCGCCAAGGAGACTTATGTCCTCAGATGCGGTGTGCGGTATGTGATATGTGAATGATGGGCAAGCTGAAAATTCTACTGAGTATTATTATTATTTTGTATAAGCTTGGTATAAGGAAATCTAATAACTTAGGCCCCACATAAATGGAATATTTTAATTCCCATTAATACACACGGGTATTTTATAAGCAACTGAATTTCGTTTTGTGACAAGTGATTGGAAATCTAATTGTGAGCATCACATGTTTTTTTTATTATTCCTGTTTCTGTATCCAGGCAAATGAAGAATACAGTTATGTGTGCAAAATAGAACCAGTTCTCTGAACGAGTGTTTTATTATTATTATAAATCCATTTCTTATATTTTTATCGGTATTCGTAGTATGTGATTTTTCCCTTGCGCAATTTCCTAGACACCACTGGGTTCGGAAAGAGGAATAATGATGTTTTTTAATTAATCTGTTTTCAACAATGTTTTGAGTTGGTCCAAATTTTTTTAGACAATGACTGGATTCAACCCTCTGAAAAGCTGTTAATATGAACATATTACAACAGAACCGAACTATAAAACTCACAAAACACCGTCAATTTTATCATATAACTGTGTATGTATCCATAGTGATATTATGCAACCGTGCATGTGTGAAAATATTAAGCAGTATGTTTATTTAGGTTTAACTATAGACTATAATTTTAAATGGGATGTACATATTTGAAATTTGTGTAAGCAATTAAGAGCAATAAGTTAAATAATGTATTTATATATTGAAATATTATGTCCCTGTTAATACTTTACAAATTATTTATTTATCTCTCTCTGACTTAATTATACGATACGCTATAATTTCCTGGGGGTTATCAAGTAAAACTTATAATCAAATTGCTACTACATAAAGATGTATACCGCCAGAAACACAATATTTTAATATCATTATTGTATAAATCTGTAAACAAATGATTTGTTAGGGCTCTAATTTGGTACAAATTAATTTGTCAGCATGCGTCGCACTCCGAGTACATACAAAAGTTGGTACATGATAACAACACCAGGTTTACCAGTATGGAAGGGCTAGCTATTTCTAGATATTACAATAAATATGGCAAAAAGACACTGCAATACAGTATACCTAAAATATTAAATATGTTACCAAAAAATATTTAAAATACTGAGTTAAATACAGGAGTGAGACGTTAGCTCAAATTATGGTGGATAGAAAAAAGTTTTTTGTATTAGTGATAGTTTTTAATTTTTGATAATGTAATATGTAATATTTTTCAAGTAAAATTATTATTAATGTAGGTTAAGTGTAAATAATCGATGCAATTTATAAGAACCTGTTGACGAGTCGTATAAATGAAACTCAGCACGACTTTAATTTAAGACTATTTTGTAAATATTTTTTGAAAAATAATTTTAAAAAAAAAATGATGAAAAATGTTTTATTAAGGGAAATATAGAAGTCTAAGCATCCACAGGGCACAGGTAAAAAAATCAATCATATTAATCTCGCCTGCAACAACAAAGGGTTTTCTACTTTGACTTCACAAACGTCAACAGATGGAAGAATCAAAGGAATATAGTTGTTCAAATAAAGAAAAAATGGTGAATGTTACATAGCGTGCCACTTAAACCAGCCATAACAGGTCACAAGCCCGGTGGATGCCTAGACTTCTATTTTCCTTTCTCTAAAAAGTTCCTTATCTCTGTTGTGAAATGTTAATTATCTATTTTTAAGAATGTTTATAACACAAAACTAATGAACATACAAATTCAAAGCGTTCGCTATAACCAAGTTACAATCAACGTTCAAATGAATTAAATTTGGTAAAAATTAGTCAACGTTAACTTTGAGTGCCGCTTTCCACGTTGGAATGAAAAATATTTTACCATCAGAAAATTTGCATAATTTGCCTTGTGCGGTCTCAGGAAATTTTTAAGCATAAATAAAATATTTTTTCCTTGAGTCATTTATTTACCTTCTGCTCGTAAATAAATATTTTTTCAAAGTACCTAAAAAAAATTTTAATTTTTTGTGATCATCACATAAATCCACTGCAACCGATTTTAATATACCTATAAACATATATATCTCAAATTTTATTTTTATAATAATGTAAACATTAAAGTAAATATTTTGTTTCTTATTTTGGTCATAACTGTTGTTCTATTACATCAATATCATTTTTATTTATGGGAAACATATTTGATAACTATATTTGCCGCAACAAATCGGTTTTTGAGAACACTTATTTTGCCATAGAGGAACCGATTGCAACATTAGGCATACACATATTTCTGGCTCGCCAACCCTTCATATACTCAGCCTACTCCCAGTACAAGCAAAATTTGTTAGGGTTTTTTGTGCCATTTTGTAAAATGTGTAATGTATGTATAAATAAACAAATAAATAAAATAAACAAATAAATATAATAATTGGTTGCGAGGGTTTTGCGAAATACATCATCATTTCAGAGAAACTGTTGCTGAGGATCATGTTCTGTTGCCTTCCTGGCAGACAGGACAATTTGTATTTTTTTCTGTTTTTTAGTTTTCAAAAGATTAACATAATGTTTCAGTAAATACACAAAAAAACAGCATCATTTAGAATGGTAATTTATTTTAATAAATACATTGTTTGTGGTCTTATTTCAGCTGTACTGAACATTTTTGAAAATTTTGCCATCCGACTACCAAGTTCTTTAAGCTCATCCATTTTTGCTAAATATGAGACAAATTTAGCAAAAAAAAGCCTTGACAGACTTTTACAGTAACAATAATGAGAAAACTTGGCAAAAATGTTTAAATATGGTTTCCTTTGAATGCTAATTAAGTTATACTCAAAAACCCACACGACGTTTTCTCAGATGCCTGCTTTTCTCAAATGCGATTTCTCAGGAAAATGTGTGGTTAAACGATGAACTCGTATAATAGGTGCGTAAATATCGATATCCCTGCATTGTGTGAAACTGAGACTAGCATTATCGACAAAATGAAAGAAAGGAGTGCTGCGTTGGATCAGACAAGTAGAACAAATGGACATCAAAAGTGCGGCTAAAAGGATTTAAGACGTGAATGTTAATGAAGCTGGAAAACGAAAAAGACCGAGAAAGATATGGTACGAGAATCTAATAAACAGTTAAATATGGAGACGTCAAAAATCGGAATAATCGGCTTGCGTGCATAAAAAGATGTATGAATGTAGAGAAAGCGAGGTCTGTATGAAAATATATAAGAAATGGCGTTCTATCCTTTTTGCCTACCCTAACGGGGAAACAACGTAATGGTTTGTGTGTTGTTTCGTTTGTTTACGTACTTTTTTGCATGTTATTTTTGAGTTGACATAAAAAAACATTATTTTTTTAGTGAAACCGATGGGAAGATTCATGGTCTTTAAAACGGTTTCAGGTATCTGGAAAAAGTACTTTCTCTATCCTAACACAGCCTGAGACCTTGGTCTCATGGAATTAGGACTTGTGTCCTAATAAATAGTAAATAAAATTACATTGTAAATAAAAAAAGAAAAATTAAAATGAATGCCATTATTGTCAACTACTCACCGTATTTTTTTTCTACTACTAGATCATACGATTTTTTTCAAAAGCGGATACGTACTACAATTAAGTGTTCAATTTTGAAAAATAAATATTACAATTTTGGGGCCTTTTTCAATGAATTGTTAATCGGAAATCAAAAAATGGGAATTAAGTTATAGAAAATCGAGGTTCGAACCTTGGACCTTTGATTTGTGATTTCGCGACACTAGCTATGGGGCTACAACCCGTTTTGAGAAAAAAGTTTTAACTATTGTGGGATTAATATTATTTTTACAAATAATTTTTTATTCATTTGGTCCTACTCTCATGTATATATTTTTTTAATTAATAAGCCTGTGCCCTCTTATGATTTTATTATTTCCGGGTTTATAAACTTTATTCCTTTGTGCTGGGCAAAATGGTTTCTTTTTAGCCTAGCATTCAAATCAACCCTATCTATAAATATTTTATCCATAAATATGATTTATTTTCCCCTTTCATCTTAAATATCGTTCAATTCTTCATTATTTATTCGCCCTTAATAAAGTGGATCTTGATGTATGGCGAAAAAAAGGGTAATTAATCATAAGGGTTTAGAAAATGTGAGTAGTGCCTATTATTGCATGCACTGATATTATTTTGTCAAGCGTTAATACTATACAATAGGAATAATGCACGCAAGCGATAACAAAATATGGGTTTTTTATTGGAACTAAGTAACGGATAAAAGCACTTTGCAAATCAAAACATAGCAGTTATTTTTAATTTGTAATTAAAAAAAAAAACGTTTTGTGTTCAGGTTTTTATTTAAATAAAATTGAAATCGATAAATTTAAGGTAAGAATCTACAAAATATGTGTAAAGGCAGAAGCCACATAAGCCACACTGGTTTGTATGTTCTTGATAATTACCTAAGACAGCGTCAGCATAGATTGTTTCATATTCCGATATACAGGACCAACCTGCCGATGGTTATGCTTGTTGGAAGAGCTACTGCTATGCTGAACAACATCGTTCTGGATATTGATCTGTTCCATGTATCCGGAGCAGGATTCTCCTACTACTTTGACATGAATCTCTTTCATGTATTTTTTTCTTTTTTATAATATGTACGTATTAAATGTATGTTTGTTATGTACATGTTATATTTAAATAAATTAATTGCCTTGAATAAGAATTCTTGTCCTTGTTAATTAGACAACCCTTCCATTGTCTAGGATGAGTTTGTATTTTGTCTTTACCCATTTGGAGGTGAGCAAAATTTATATGATTGATTTTTGTTAAGTGGCTATGCATACCATGGAGTTGGTCTTATGAGCATCTACACGGTATAGATAGCCACTGAACAAAAACAAAATAGATTTTTGACACTTGAAAATAAACGCACTATATCTGAATTATAATATTTATATAAATTATTAAATAATAAAGTAGACTATTTTAACCAACTCTTCAAAATTAATCTTAATTTCCCCTTTCGCGTGACAAGAATTAAGTATTTATTCCATCTACCAGTCTGTAGCACTAACTATGCACAACACTCTTTCCTCTATCGTTCTTGCTCTAACTATAATTTTTTTTTATCTATTGATATATTTAACACGCCCCTAAATTTATTCAAAAATAAATAATGAAAATTTTTTTCTGGCTGCGATACGATCCTACTTGCTATATAATTATGCTCACACTTACACATACCTGAACACTTACTCTCACACAAATTCACACAAACACACCTCTTTACTTACTCTCATACAAATACACAAAAACACACCCTCTTGTTCTACTACAATTTAATATGTATGATTTTTATTTAGAAACTTTGCTGGTCTGTAAAATAAAATAAATGAATGCGACGTTGACTTTCTTTTATACTTGAAATCGAAAAAATTACATAACAGTTCATTTTTCCAGGTTTAAAAAATTCACATCTAGATAACTAACTCAAGTATCAAATGGTATACAATTGTGCTTATTAAAGTGTCAAAAAAAATAATTAAACAGCTCTCACGTTCAGATGAAGAAAATCACATGCGTCGTTGTTCTACGATATATAAGTACCGTGTAGATTGATCCAAAAAATATGCCAATGTCGTGGGCTATTTTACACCTTTACATCAGCAAGTTCCTGTTAGCCCAACATCTGCACAAATACGAAATACATATGAAAATATCATAGATAATATTATATTTATCAAAAATTGTGTGGATGTAAATACAAAAAAATACTTTCTACACTAACGTGATATTTACTAGTTTACTACCTTAGTGGAGAGACCATTTTAAGGCAGTTCTCGGGAAAATATATACAGAAGGGCCTCGATAATCCACTAATTTGGTGATCACGGTAATCAGGATGGACGGAGCATGGACGTTTTCAGAAAAAGAAGCTGGAAAAAAACATCAGCAGACGAGTGTCACATTTTTTTTTTAAATTACCATTGAAACTTTTATATTTTAAGCTTGATTTTAAACGCGCAGCCTTCCTTCATGTTTATTATTTACTATTATTTATATTGTCGAGGTTGTATTTTGATAATTAAAGAAATTTTTAAAGTAACACATTTTTGTTTTATTACCATTATAGTATTGCAAACTACAGATCAGACGCTTTGGTATTCTACAAAAGTCCTGTTTTTTGCCTTTCCGGATTGTCGATGCCCCATTGTATTACATTTAAAAAATATATATTTAGAACTCGTCAAAAACTATTTTTTTGATATTATTTGTTATTTTAGGAATATTCAATGATCGTCTATGAGTTATACTTATTTTACTAAAATACAAGTATTTACTCCTTAAGTAAGAAAATGTAATTTTAGCAAACTTGCTAATAATTGAAATATTCACACATTCTAAACTAATCCTTCATAGCTGAATATTTTCATTACATTCCCAAGTAAAACGTTGTAGCTTTTGAAAGCTCTATTTCAAAATAGTTTTCAAGCGCACCTGGATTGAAAGTCGTCAATCATAAATAACAGAGGTGGAAAAAATTTACGAAATTAAATCATATTTGAGAAGACAGTTCATATATTATATTGCTGAGGTTTATATTCTCTTTTGACAGAATTCTTTTTGCATATAGTAATAATGAAATAACATATTCAATATAAAAATGTTTTAAGAACTATAGTGTACAATTCTGTATCATATAAGATATGAATATTTTAAGGGTTATAGTGACAGGTCAGTTTTTTGTTATTATTTAAATAAATTTTTGAAAGGTTATAAACAAATGCCTTCATATATTATATGTACGTAAATAATATCAAAACGATTATAGTACATTTTAACTAATTTTTATTTATGAAATATTTAATAATTATCTTATTACTAACTATTCTGACGTTGCTGATATATTAAACATAAAGTAAAGTTTATACTAATCAAATTTTCATAATTATTTCACAGATGATGAACGTCAACTTAAATTTGTCAATCTGTCGTTATGTACCTATTTAATATATATATTTTTTAAAATTTGTTTTCTTTTTCCTTTTTTTCTAGTTTTTGTATATTTTTATGAATAAATACTATGTGTTATTCGGATTCTTATTTATTACATTAAAAAAAAACATATTTTCTCTTAAACTTAGTATAATTATATTTCGTAATTTTTTTTTTGTTCAATGTACTTATGATAAAAGATATACCTACCTGTCTGTTTTGAAAAAAAAATCTTCAAACCAAAAAAACATTTTTGGTACTTTTTTAATTTTTATATTCCGTTTAATGATTTATTTTAACACAATATGTAAGCCTGTTTATTGAATGAAACCATTCGAGTCGATTATTGTAATGGTATCTATGCAGGTCTACCAATGAACAAAATGACTCGCCTACAATCTGTATTGAATGCCGCAGCGAGACTTATTTTCGGAATCTCTAAGTTCAGTCATATCACTTCACTACTTCGGGAACTACACTGGCTACGTTTTCCACAGAGGGTCGAATACAAAATCTGTTGGCTCATGTATAAGTCACTGCACAACTTTGCTCCGGAATATCTAAGGGAACTATGCATTCCAGATAAACTAGCTGACAGGCGTCTAACGCTTAGATCAGCTACGTCTACGGCGAGAGGAAAAGTTATTATACCTCTACGCAAACAGCGCACTAAATTTAGTGAACGCGCATTGGCGGTCGCAGGCCCTATGACATGGAATGCTCTCCCAGCAGAGGTGAGAGGCTGTGAAAGCTAAGTGATGTTTCGGAAGAAACTTGAAACCCACTTGTTCTCTAAATCATTTGAATAAATCCGTAGCATGTGACAACAAAATAAATTATTTTAATTAAATTACAAATTTTAAAAAATCATTATGCAAAGCACCCTTGAGATATTTTGATACGAAAGTGGCGCTATTTAAGTTATCAATAATAATAATAATAATAATAATAATTGTGTTATAATATGTATATATAAACTTCTTATGCTTTGTTTCCTCGTTTATCTACTGTATATTATTTAAGTGTTTATTTCTACACAATATGTATTATTTGTAAAGTAAAAGGCATTACGTGCCGTGTGTCTGTTAATAAATTAATTAATTAGTCAGAAGACTGCAATTCATAACTATAAAACACAACGAAATGTTCTTACCTCTTAAAATTAATATTTCTTGTTGACTCTGCCGGGAATCGAACCCGCGACCTCAGATATGGCAGGTGAACGATATGACCAATGACCAATAAATCGCGAGCAGTTTAAATTCCACACGATGTTCTTATTCAGAAATCTCAATCAAAAAAAATATAAGATTAAAACATAATATTCTAAGTAGATGGTTGTTTATGCACTGTAATCAAACAGTTCATTAGAATTTCAATTCATAGTTTTTAAGTTAGTTTCGTGTTGTTAGATGATTTTTAAAAATACTTTGACGTTTTAATTCTGAAGCACTTACTATTCACAATATTCTAACTTTTATCGTTCTTATTCAAATTAGTTTTTTTTATGTACTGATATCAACAATGTTTTTAGTTTGTCCAAATTTTTGTAGACAAGGACTGGATTCAACTCCCTGGGCAGCTGTTTATATTAACATATTACAACAGAGATGAAAAACATTTAAGATAAGGTAATATTGAAGTCTAGGCATCTACAGGGCTTATGACCTGTCAATGGCTGGTTTAAGTGGCCACTTTACACACTGTGTAACATTTACCATTCTGCCCATATTTGAACTTCTATATTCCTTCAATTATTTCATCTGTTGATGTTAACCCAGATTAGTTGGTATTATTATTAACAGTGAACATTAGTAATACAATCTGTATATAAGTTATCAGAAACTTGACTCAATTTAAGTGAAATGACTAATGCAATAATTATAAACCTATTTGAAACGATGAAATTTAAGACTTCATAATTCTAGGCGTAATATCAATTGATTCCAATTTAATTTAAAAAAGATAACTGTGCCAAGAGGTGATGAGTAGTAAGGCTTCATTATTAGACCTACGTGCACAATCGCAGGTGAAACAGTCGTGAAGGTACTTCAGACTTGCTGTGGTATATTTCAAGCAGAGGGAAATAGAGTAGTGATCCTCGCGAAGGATAATCTTCGATGGGAGAATAATTTAAGCGCAACGATGTATTCAATTAGCCATAACACTGTGCATAACGGTCTTTCGAAATAGCATGGCCAGCGGTATACTGATACGAATGTTATTTATGCAGTTCCTTTACTTGGTAACTACGCAGGGTCACTTTACATTTAGATAAATGTATTGTTAGATTTACAAAAATGTAAATGTTCAGTTAGCAGTTACTCCATCAAAAGTTTAACAATCCTAGTGCCTCGTGATAGAAGATCACGGGGTAACTGTATCGCACGGCTGTAAGACGCATACCCTTAGCTAGAAGTTATGATATGTTGCATATATTGTGAACTTTCACACTGCAACTGGTTTGATAGAAGTTATTATTTATTATTATAATTATAAGCTGTCTAAGGAAAATTAGTCGACGGGCGAAGGATAACTTTTCAAGCTGATAGAATGTTAAAAACTACACAGCATATTGACGATTGCATTTGACTCATGTATGAAAAAATGGCGTAATTACACATATTAACTAGCAAATTGAATCTGGAAAAAAAGACATAAAATAGATGCTCTCGTTAATGATAAATGACTCACTGAAATTGAACATGTTAAATACTTAAGACTAACAATAGGTGGACAATTGACGTGTAAATTTCAAATCAAAAATTTTATTTGCAAAGTGGTGACATTATCGAGTATTTTTTTAAAAATCAAAAACTTTGTTCCAAAAACGGAACAAAATCAAATATATGAACCTATGCAAAAACTAAAATATGCCATAGTATGCAACTACTATGGGGAATAGGAAATTAAAATGACATAAACAGACTACAAAGACAGCAAAATAAAATATTAAAGTTAGTAAATGACCTTCCCTATCTAACAGCAACTAGAAAACTCCTTAAACAAACTAAGCAATGAAATATAACTGAACTATTGAACTAGAATTATTAAAATTTATCCATAAATAAGCCACTGATGTAATTGTAAACGAAAAACTAAAACTTGAAAAAAATTGTAGTAAACATGAACACATTACGAGAATATTAGAAAAATATCAAATACAACCTTCTAAAACGAGACAAGAATAGTCGAAACTATTGACCAGGGACTGAAATTATACAATAACTACATGACGAAAATAAACAAAAGACTTGGACAAACTATTCAATAGATGTTAAAACTATTATTATCAACTTCAGAGTATGAAAATTATTTTTTTTGTAAAATGAATGTTATAGTCAGTAAGGGTTAATAAATAAATTTTCCAATTAAAAAAAAAACTGATTTATAGGAAAAATATTTTTTTTTATTGCATTCGGTGAAGTAAGAATCGGTTATCACTTTATTGTTTACAAAATAGTCTTACACTGCACTGTAACATAGTTTAAAATCTTCGAAAAGTTTTAGAATTTTTAACTCGCGTTGACGGTATTTTTTATTTGTAATGCAGTTATGAATTCGGAACAAATAAACGTGGTAACTTTTACAAAGGAGTCTTTGATTATTTCACTAGTTAAATCAAACCATTGCATATAGAGTTAATCATACGGACAATTATTTCACCATGATGAATTTTGGATCTATGGGATACGGACCAGCTATTTGCAGACCACATATTGTAGCGAAAATGACGTATCACACCTCAGAGGTAGATTCAAAACTGCCGAGAAGGACTCTGCGAACGTGATCATCAAGGAGCCCTGCGGGAAGGATAGAGAGAGCGAAGGGAGAAATCTAGCCATGAGGTTAGCGTCCGGGGGAATATTCAAGACTGTTCAAATTATTCATGGGTTAATTTATTATTAATATCACAGGTACACCTGCACTACGTCTTCCTTCAATCTTTTCCTGTTAAATGATTTGTAAAATCTTTCATTTTTTACCTTTTATCACACGCCTAAAGTACTCAAGTTTTCTTTTTTTGTAGTCCTCAGTACCAATTGATCTTATCTTATTCATTGGAGAACGTCATAGGTTTGGATTTTGTTCACCCAGTAGATTTTTAATCTCCCCTTCTTGCACCACATTTCAAATTTTCATCTTTTTTTAAGTGGCTTGGGTAAGTGTCCACGTTTTGGCACCGTGGAAAAGTACTGAGAAGACGGAACATCGTACAATGCGCATTCGGAAGTCTAAATTTAATTCTTTACTTCAAAGAAAGTCATGCATCCGAGTGAGCAGTCTCGCGCTATCTCTATTCTGACTATGGTATCTTGCTAATATTAATAATAATCATTTTAAACATATTTTTTATTGGATTTGTTTGGTCGGCTCATCACATTCAAAAATGTGTACACTGAAAAGAGAAGGAATATTGTGGACTGTATAGAAATGTTTACTTACTTTTAAATTCTGTGGTTTGTTTCTTTTATGAAGCACTTCACATTTACTTTTACACAGATACCGGTATCGTAACGATAATTGCACTTTATCAGAATTAGGCAGATTTGGATAAGGAGGGATGTAGGTAGGATTGGAATATATACTGCCTTATATGAGTTGCAAGTATGATAATTTTTAATTTAGTACTTAACAGAGTACATATTTAAATTACTTATTAATTTCTTGTAATATAATTAAAATATCTATAAAGACTTTATGACAACACTCATAATAATTATTTTTATATTCTGCATGCATTTTGGGAAAAAATCGGAATTATTTTACGTAATAAAAGAAAATAAGATCAACTAAAAAAATGGTATTGTAAATTAAAGCAAGATTGTTTAAATTGAATCAATTGATATAGTGAAAGTCGAAATACTTATGCTAGAGTCCGCCGCAACGTTAAACAATGTATATTTTAAATAAAATAATTGGCAGCGTTCGACCCACGTGTTTTAATTACGCGTGAGATAGCTAATGGAAAAAAAGTATTCAACAAGCAAAAATAATTTATTTAATCTATCGGAGAACAGTAATTATTGAAGCGTGCTGCACGACGTTTTTTTCTAGCAAAACGTTGACAAAAGGCTGATCAAAATCTATAAAATAAATGTTATACTCTAGTGAACTGTTGGTTGTGGAATGAAGAAGAATAGAATTCAAATCTTAGAACTCCGATCTCTGATCTCTGATTCGTGTCTTCAACTCAACCACGTGATAATAATCCTGTTAAAATTTGATGAAATTCGTAGACTGCCAAAAATTGATCATTTCACAAGCTATGAATTGTCTTTTTCACGGTTTTATGGTTAGCGCGCTTGCTATAAACTTACGTATTTCCCTCATTAAAAATTAATCCACTTAAATTAAAATATCTGTCAAGTTAAATATTATTATTTATTCTATCAATATCCTTTATTAAATTGTTGACCTAAGAGGAACCATCGAGTTGAAAACGCTCGCAGGATTATGGTTCTACTTTACATATATTATAACTGTATTTTTCAACCTTCTGGATACGGAATTCAATTCAATTAAATTTATTCAGTTAAATTTATTTATTTTAAATAATACATACATTACAAACTAAAATTTAATTCGTACATATTATATAAAGACAAAAAATACATATCGAGACTCTTGCCAAAATAGTAAAAGAATCCTGCTTCGGAAAACCCCTTGGGATACATGGAACAAATCAACATCCAGAGCAATGTTGTTCAACATAGCAGTAGCCCTTCCAACAGGCATAACCATCGGCAGGTTGATCTTGTATATCGGAAAATGAAACAATCTATGCTGACGCTGTCTTAGGTAATTATCAGGAACATACAAACCAGTGATCATCATCATCTCAAAATTATCGATCATACCGCGCAACAATCGATACAAATGTGTAGTTAAATACACATTCCTTCTAGTCTCTAAAATTTTGTAACCAAGCATACCCTGGAAAAACTCGGTTGGGTTGAACCAAGAATAATACCAGCACTCTGTCATGTAGAGATATCTCAGAAACTTTTTTTGGATTTTCTCAATAATGAGAGAGTACTTCAGTTCATGTGGCCCCAAAATCATCGAGCCACTTTTGAGTCCACTTCGCTAATATCAATATAAATATCGATTTATTAATGCCTCCCCATCCTTACGTGCCATAAGTTATAATTGAAGTACATAAAATAAGAAATAGTTGTTTGAGTTTAATTAGGGTTAAGATGTTAAGTATCGACTTGAAGAAATGGGAAAGTTTTCTGTTTTTTTGTGTTATATATTCTATGTGTTCTGTTCTTCTAAAATATTTATCAATAATTATTCTCAAATATTTTATGTAGTGTACTGATTCAAGTACTTCAGAGCATAATTTTAATTGAAGGTTTTGTTTAGGCTGTCCCACAGCGGTTTTACTTAATGTTTTACATTTTGTTTTGTTCATATGCAAAGTTAAAAAATTGTCATCCAGCCACGTTTTTATTTTATGGACGCCGTTTTGAGCAGCAGAATAAGTTTCATCCAATTTGTCACAAGTAAAAATTAGAGCAGTGTGTTTTGCAAATGCAATTATGTCACAATTTTTAATGCGTGTCAGACATAAATCATTAATATACAAAATAAACAAAATCGGTCCCAAAATACTACCCTGTGGTACACCAAAATCAATGTTTTTTTCTTCGCTAGTAATATTATCTATTTTTACTTGTTGTGTTCTACCACATAAAAAGCTTTTAAACTAATTTAGTAAATAACATTGCAAACCTATATTTAATAGACGTTTCAAAATGATTTTATATGATATCGTGTGGAAAGCTTTTACTAAATCTAAAAAAATTAAAAGACATTTCTTGCCGGAGTCTACATATTTAGAAAAAAGATCTTTTATACCAGAGTTTTCCGTACCTCTACCTATTCTTCTTTGAAATCCGTACTGATTTGCCGATAGAATATTATTGATGTCTATGTATTCTGAAATTCTTTTTTTAATTATTTTTTCTATAATTTTAGAGATTGTGTTTAGTAATGGTATTGGTCGATAGTCGGAAATATCTAATCTGTCTCCTTTTTTATGAATGGGAATTACAATAGCTTTTTATAAGGAAGAAGGGAATGTGCCAGAACTAAAATTAAGTTTCGATTTAAACGAGCACTAAATAAATAGTCCAGATCTTATATCGATGTCCCTTATGTTTGTCAATGCTTCCTTTCTTTTTTTTATGTTTTAAACTATTTTTTTACTGTAATATTTAAACCTTATAAATTGTATACATGGACAATGTCCGTTAATAAATAAATAAATAAATAAGGTTAAAAGTATAAGAGAGAGGCTGTGCAATAGTTATTTTTAATGCTTAAACGGAACAAAACCAAAACCATCAGGACCTGATGGTATTGATGCTTTTAGTAGATTAATAGTTTCAATGGTTTTATTTGGGCGAGTAGTTATTGTATATTTGTATCGAACATTTTTGTCAAACAAGTAATCAGTTACGCTATAATCTTCTTTTTTATGATAACACGATTTCAAACCCTCTACAGCCACAACAAAACATTTCAATTATATATATATTTTCTTTCTAATATTAATAATCCTTGATATTTTCCACGTTCCACGTTTTAGAATCCAATAAAACAAAAACCTCATCAATATTATTGTACGTCACGTTATTATTCCAATAATAGAATACGTATATATTTATTTTTAGCTTCTTAGATTACCCCGATGTTTTTTTTTTCGTAAATGTTCTATTTTCATTTTTATTTCTCCCTTACCTCAAAAATGTAAACAACATTTGTAGTCGTCCCACATAAGACATTATTTTTACTCATTTTGTGCGTAGTAAAACTCTACACATAAATGTGATCCCTTAAATGTTTTTTAATGAATACACCTTGAGCTTGCACACAAAATGCCGCACATCTAAACACTGAGGTATTCTTAGTTGTGTTTACATTAGAAAAATTGCTTGTTGCCAAAAAAGAAAGCTGCCTAAAAGAACTTTCTGTAATCTGGAAGCCTTGGGATCTTTGTGCTGAAATTAATTATTCCAGAGACACATTATATGTATTTTATTGGATTGAGGAAAAGAAGGAAGTGAATTTTTCAGACAATGATTAAATTGATTAAACATGAAATCAATTTACTGAAATTATCACATTTTTTTAAATACTCATTGGCAAAGCGTAAGCTGGTTTGTAACAACAGGTTTACTTAATTTTATAAATGTCACACCGCAAATGGATAAAAATAAAATGGGGCAAATGAACTGACCTTTTTGAAGTTTTTTCATATTCGTCTGCTTGCTTAGACAGCAAAACTCCGCACTGTAATATCTTTGTTTTCTTCCACACGGGAATTTAATCGCGGGTTTATTCCAGCGTTGTATTACGTTGGACCCAGGTATAAATGTGGAATAAGTAACTATGGTCACTATCATAGCTTTATATTGAGTATGACTTGATGCTAGGTTTAATAGTTTTTATTAAACCATCCTTTTTCTACCACTATGTCAAGGCATAACTTTATTCTTGGTCCAAAAAGAAGGCCCTACATATATTCGATTAATTAAATTATTATGTATAACGTATAATGCGCCATTATAGTAATGTTATTCCTCAATGATGCTTCACAAAGTTATTCATAAAAAAATATTTTTTTTTGTAATATAAATAACTTTTTCAGCATATCCGAGATCGTAATTAGCCAAGGTTTTTAGAAAAAATTCCCTGCGGCTCACAGGGCTGATTATATGAGGCCCGATGGGCAAAATTAACTTACATGTAATAATCAGTGCAGCAATAGCTGACTGTTATTATTTTAAATTTCAGATTCTTCGCTGTTCAATGCTGATCGCCTTTAATCTTTTTTTATATGAAGATATTGAATCCATTAAATTTGTATATTCTGTGCGGTTTTCGTAGCATTATTCTGAGTGAGATTTTTTTTATTGCATTTATATTACTTTAAACAACAACAAAAATTGAGAGGTCAAAATGGACGATATTCAGCTAGCTGATGTATTGAGGCCCGTTGCCTGCTAGTAGCTATCTTGAAATCTTCATATGTGTGCAAAAATTACTGGACTAAATTTAATGAGAAGAAGATGTCAGGTATATTAATTAATTTACGCTGTGACAAATTATGAAAAACGGCCAAACCAGCCTTCAAATACACAGCTCAAATGAAAAATATAAAATTTCCCGCGTTCTGGCATATGAAAATGACAATTATGTGACCAAAACCCTTGACGAGTGTTTTTGACTCGAAAAAAAAATCGTGAAAAAGATAATTGAGTTCAAAAATGTCCGCTTCTTAGTGAAGTGGTTGGCACGTTCGCCGATCATGATTTCGGTCTTGTTTAAGGTCCTGCCTATCATGCGTTTTTCTAAGTGTGATGACTCTATTAAAAGTTACATCATATTTGCGCTTTATTTGTTTAATGTTATTATTCGTTTTCGGCGAGCAACTTGTGCAGGTATACGCCTATATCCTTATACTGATTTTTGTCTGCAATTTTCTATCTTTAAAAAGGCATCTAAACGGTTTTTGAACTAGTTGACAGGAATATAATGGACAACTAGGCTTGGCAATTTGTTCCAATCTGGAACCACCCTGCTAGAAAATAAGTTTTTTAGTTTAGAGCTTTCAGTTATGACTGTAAATTTGCGGTGGGATTTGATTTGAATTTCGTGCAGGGGATAATCATAAGTTTTATTTAGTATCTTAAAAGTGTCTCTTCCGTCGTTCCTCCAATTATGTGGTGTTTTTAATTCACGGTGAC
Organism: Micrasema longulum; assembly: GCF_059751315.1. Classification (NCBI taxonomy): domain Eukaryota; kingdom Metazoa; phylum Arthropoda; class Insecta; order Trichoptera; family Brachycentridae; genus Micrasema; species Micrasema longulum. Next base: position 25,704 of record NW_028278723.1, on the reverse strand, counting down.
GGGGCATCATTTTGAGTAATTTGGAGGTTTTTGTAGCTCATCCTAGGACTTTTTCTAGTAGTTCGATGTCTTGTTGATTATAATGGCGATAATGAATTTACTGATATAATAATTATAAAATTTTGGAAAACTTTAAAAAAAAGAGGAGATAAAAGTTTAGGCATTAACAAGTGTCATCAGCTGATTTAAGTTTTCAATTTAAACACTGCGTATTTTTGGTTTTTTTAACATTCACCATTCTACGAATGTTTAGATATTAACATTCCATTAATATAACATCAATCTCTTGGGTTTTGTAAAGTGAAGCCCAGTAAATGCCTTGACATCCATATCTCTATCTCTCAAATGTTCAACGTCTCAATTGTAATATGTTTACCTATATTTATGTGTACGTAGGAACCACTCAAGGAACATTTTGGTAGCTTAATTATTTAAAAAACCACCTCTCGCTACTGGTAGATAGCTGAGAAATATAATTAGTAATACGCCCAAGGAGGCGAAATCCCATCCATATCGACAAACATCGAAACAAACAAAAATATTTTAAATAACACTTGCACGTCCAAAAAAAGTGTAAATATTAAACATATTTTCATTTATTGCCTAGTATACAGTTGAAATAATTTAGTCAGGTGAAACTCTCTTGCATCAATAAAAGTTTCAGTTAAAATTTCACAAAAATCGTAAGATTAAAGAATTAATTGAAGAAATACGGATACTCAAATATTAACCGAATGGTGAATGATTGAATAAATTGTCTACTTAAACCAGTTAATGGTAGGTCATACGCCCTTTAAATGCTGTGACTTTCGTATTTCCCACCATTAAATGTTTTTTTCATATCCGTTGTATTAACACAGTATTAACTTTTATTTTGAAACAAGAATTTATTCATTTGATTGCACAAAGATTACGAAAACATCAATAATTGTTTTGCCAATATTTTTATTTTCCATCAATACTTTTTTCTGATATAACCTGTTGAGTATTATACTTCTATTATTTTTTAAGAAGCTCTTATTTGATCAAATCAAGTTTATTTATAAAAATAAAATAGATAAATAGTATTAAATTAAGAAGCAAACATTTATTAATAAAGCATTATGTTTTTTTCCCACATAATATTCTAGAAATATAAATTAAGTGATTCACCCTACGATTCATCCCTAGTTAATTCAGCCCACCCTTCTAGTTGGATAAATACGCCCCCAAAATAAAGCGAGATGAGGATTAAACAATTGTCAGACAATCGCTGATGTTCGCAGTGCGTTAATTTCACGAGTGGAGCTTTTACTAACGGAATTTAACAAAAGCTTTCCCAGTTGAGCTTTGCCGTCGATTTTCATACTTCCAACAATAATGCTCAATTTTATGTGCCGCTAGAAAAACCAGATATTTTAAGGATAAAATATTAATCGATATAATCAGAATCTACTTATTATTGTGACGAAAAATCAGAAAATTTATTGTCATTATTAATAGTTCATTTACTGAAATGATAAAAAAGAGACGCTTCACATACTTAGGGATATCATTAATAATATTTTTAAGCTATCTACCAGTGGCAAGCGGTGGGTTTTTAATTAAGTTAGTAACAAAAAACGTTCCTTAAGTTGTTCTTACATATACATAAATAATAATAATAATAATATATGTAAAAGCCATTTTTTTCTGAGCTTCTGTAAACATCACATCTCTGTTAATTTTTTCTTAAATCTGATGATTTTTGTGAAATTTGAGTTAAAACCTTTATTGATGCAAATGAATTCATCTGGCTGAATTATTTCACCTGCATTCTAGGCAATATATGAAAATGTTTTTAATATTAACCCTTTTTTTGGACGTGTTGGTTCCACTTAAAATATTTTTTGTTTGTAGACATAAACGGGATTTCACCACCTTGGGTATAATATTAATTTTATTGTTAAGCTATCTACCAATTTTTAAATATATACGCTACAAAAAACGTTCCTCTAGTTGTTCTTACATAAACATAAATATAAGTAATAATAAAAGCCCAATTTTTCTGGGCTTCTGTAAACATAACATATCTGCTGTACCTGATGACAACATAATATTTTGACTAATAATCTAGCAAATCAACTTAAATATCAATTTCGTAATATATATATATGTAGCTACAATATTCTACACTATTTTAATAAAATGCTGATCAAAAACTTAATTAAAAATTACCACAATGAAATTTAGTACAAAGCCATAATATTTCCATTATAATTGAAATGTCGAAACTAAGCACTGGCCGATTCCTTCGAGAAAAGAATAATACCCAAAAAAATCACACCGGGCGCCACATGTCATATGTCAATTGTGTCATATCAAGGGACAATAGTCTTTTAGAAGTGGTGTTCGAAATATTATTTTCCTAGCAGAAAATCTTTTAATAATCATACCAAAACTGAGTTAAGATGTAAAATAAAACGTCTTCTTTTCATTCCCTGGGAATTTGCTTAATCATTATTTAATGTAAATTTATTTTCGTAGTAAGATAATATATTCCTATATAATATTATTATGAACGGTAGTGAAGATTCATAATAAATATTAAATAATTACATATTACAACTGAGATGAATGACATTTTAAAGAAGATAATATAGAAATCTAGACATCTACGGGGCATATGACCTGTCATTGGCTGGTTTAAGTGGCCACTTAAAAGACTGTGTAACATTTACCAATCTGCCCATATTTGAACATCAATATTCCTTCAATGCTTTCATTTGTTGATATTTGTGAAGTTAAAGAGCTGAAACCTTTATTTATGTGGGTAAGATTCATCTAATTAAATAAGCTTACCTGCGTACTAGGTGACGCCTCAAAAAAAAAAAAAACTCAAAATTTTGTTAAATAATAATATTTTTTTTGTTATTCTCCCCTAAACATAGTTACTGTAAAACATTGTTATCGACAGCTAGATATAATAGTTAGACGACAACGATAGACGATAATTTGGCGGCCTTCGTGGTGTAGTGGTCAAGACGCTTGACTCGCGCCCGGTAGGTTCCGGGTTCGGTTCCCGGTGACAACACAATAAAATTAATGAGATTTTTCTCAAGCCTGGGTGTTCTGTGATGTAATTCACCACTGTATTTGGGCCTCCTGGCCTATTGTGGTGCAAAAAAAAACAATATAAAACAATCAAAACAATACTTTATTTTCATCCAATAATCTATTGATAACTAATATTCCTGAGATACAAATAAATTATATTAATTGTTTTAAACAATTAATAATAATAAACGGCAATATTTGATCACTGTCCAGTCTCTGGAGGGTCTAAATTAATGGGCCAAGCATTCTTGGGAGCATTATGATTGAGTTCCGATAATATACTCTAATAACCAAATACTAAAGGGTCCAAATGCCACCCGAAATTAATATTAGCGTACTGCATTATACTAGATACGTACCATAGAATGGACCCTTAGCACAGTGATAATTTACTTGATTGGCTTCTGAGTATTATCCATGTACAATGTATGTAAATATAAAGTATAACAATAATATATTCCAAAAATAACATCTTAGTTAAAATCTGTGCTGACACGGAAGGAAGGCACAAGTCTGTGTGGTGTAATTTTACAGTATGGCTGTTTTACTTACTGACTGAAAAAGATTCAATTTTTTTTTTTACGAGATGTCATATTTTACGACTTTTGCCCCTTTCCCTTGTTATTTTTTACTTCATACTACAATCGATTGGGCACTAAGTGCTTTTTTATTGCTCAAATTGGAGTTATATTTCCATTTAACACTCATTTTTTCTACATTTCTACTTATCTTTTCTTTCTCAAGCTACATATGTTGGATGCTCAAAGGATATTGGTACTTTCTCCTGAGGGTTCTACCCTTTGCTGTCTTAATGATAATACTACTACTACTACTATTACCAGCATTCAATTTTCCGTAAGGGTAGGCAGAGAGAATAGACCGCCACAACCATCTATCCTGGCATACATTTCTAGCTTCTTCTACTTCATACATTTGTCATACACGCTTTTCGGTTCTGCCTGCTTTTGACATGACCAGACTTAAGATTTTGGTATATCTAATCATTTCAGGCTTTTCTTGGTCGTGTTCGTCCTTCGTTACCATTCATTTTTGCCATATATACCTGTTTTACCATTACTTTGTCATCCATTTGTTCTACATGACCAAACGATCACAGAGACGCTTTCTTAATTTTATCAATGAGGAAGTTCAGTGTTTTTTGTTGATTTTTTTATTTGTTAATAGACTGTTAAACTAAGTCAAATTTTTTTTTTTTAAATTTTTATATATCGTATTATCGGTGCTACGATTTTTCAAAGTTTTGTATTTCTGAAATAACTCCGCGTGTAACGTCAGAGGTTCATTTCCGCTTATTCTCATTCAGTTCTTCCTATTGGTCCAGAAGCGACAAGCAGACCGGAAATCTTCCATAGCTCTCAGATCATAGGTTGATTCACATGAACCAGTGACGTCATTTAAAGTAGTGCGTTTTTATCAAAGTATTTTTTATTATTTTTTCTGTACATTTTCAAGAAACTTTGTCGTACAATTTAATGCTCTAATTTTTACCCCGCGTAAGAAAACATTTTTTGTATCCAATTTCCCGTAGGGCTGAAGTTCCTCATTATACCTGCCTCAGATTAACATTCTTGCCTGATTTCATCATTTGTTACCCTATCTATGTGGACGAAATAAACTATCTTGGGGTCTACTTGGATCGATATTAAAATTTTTAAAAACATACTGAATAAAACAATTTTTTTTTTTTTTTTAAATCCTTTATGGGAAGATAACACAATGTAATAGATTTAAAAAGTAGTATTCTTATATATAGAACAATAATATGTCCACACATAAATTACTGTTCTTTCATTCTTTATGTTATGAAGGAGAAATTCAAAATATACAAATTCTTGAAAATAAGACAATGAGGATTATACTAAAAAAATATATATATATTCTAATGTAGAAAGAATGCACAAAGAAATTGGCTTGCGTACAGTAAAGCAACAAATTAAATATAATGTGGCAATTTTTAAACATAAAATAATAAAGGGATGAATAAAACAAAAACAATAATAAAATTTAACCAACAATGTCATACATATAAAACAAGGGTTAAAAAAAGATAAAATTACCAATGAGGAAAAACACAGAATCTTAAAACTCATTGTACAAGGGATTGAAGCTGTACAATGAGTTACCTGAAGAAATAAAGGAAATAGAAAAATTGAAATATTTAAAATTAATTTTGAAAAATATGTTGAGAAATTCTGATAAAAAAAAATGTTAATATTATTAAAAGTTTATTTTAGTTCTTAAGATGTTATGAACGAACTTAATAAAGCATAAATAAAAAAATATAATAAATCAGTACAATTACATTGATTTCCCGCACATTCGTCGAAGAGGTCAAAGATTTCAGCCGCGTTCACTCGGCGCTCATCCTTCCTCTGCTTTTACTGATATACTTCAGGTTTGACGATAACATCGACCAGAGATAAAATAATTGCCCTTCTACAATATCATATCATATCACTGCAGGAGCAAGCCGACTTGTGCCCGTATTCCATGTTACAAATTTGATCAAAATATTTGTAAGAAGGCACGAATTGAGTCAGGTCTATTTTTTTTGATACTATTTTACAAATATCGACCAAATGTAAAAGTGATTTTTTATGGTTATGGTAAGGATTTTTTTACTTTTCTTTGTTTTACTGGTTTGTCTGTAAATGGAGTATCAAATTATATTAATAACTCTTTTATTTTTATTTATTTAACTTCTTGTACGTAATGTTATTTGTACTTTGGCGGGCTTATTGCCAAATGGCAATTTATTCCAGCCAACCAAAAAAATAAAAGTTTTATTCTTATAATTCAAGTAACAGAACATATTCAATAGAAAAAAAATATTAAAAAGCGAAAGATATATAAAAATAGAAATAAACGTATTTGTTTATAAATTACCTTAAATCAAAACTATTACTCAATGGGAATAGGGAAAAAGGAGGAAAGAGGAAAAAGGAAAAAAGAAAAGAGGAGAGATTAGGGAAGAGAAAGGAGATAATTTTTCTGTGCTGACTTTTTCATGTCAGCACGGAAATATAACATAAAATTGCATATCAGCATAGAATGAACAAGGTTCAGCATGCACACAAAACACGAAATTTTCTAAGAAATGACTTTATGATGCCTAGAGCTCGTGTTTTGTTTTTACCCGACCAAAGCTGTTAAACTAAGTGCCTAAGTAACATCTGAAAAAACTAAAGAAGAACATGTTAAAAAAAAGGCGAAGAAATGATTGACATAAGAAGTAAAAAGTCAGAAAACTTGTTAACAATTATAAGGTTTTTTTTTTTAGTTTGTCCAAATTTTTGTAGACAAGGACTGGATTCAAGGGCAGCTGCTGATATAATATAACAACAAAGATGAAGCACATTTAAGATAAGGTAATATAGAAGTCAAGGCATCTACAGGGCTTACGACCTGTCATTTCACTGCCCTACTTTTATTTTTGAGAGCTTAATACGCCCTTTCAAAATATTAGACACTCTAAGAGCGATAAAAGAGAGATATCCCTGAGAAGAAGTTTTGCGGGCGTTGGGCAAAACATAATTGTAATTCTGAGAAAACTTTGTAAACGGATGTTCAAACATGAGCAGAATGGCGAATATTACACAGTTTGTAAGGCGGCCACTTTAGAGAGACAATGACGTGTCATTGGCTGGTTTAAGTACCTAACCTTATATTAAACTTACATATTCCCTTCCCTTTAATATGTTCCCTATCTCTGTTGTAATATGTTAATAGTGATAATTTAAAAATATTATTACGAAAAACTATTAAAGACGATTATTCTTATTTATGGACAATTCTTGATGGAATTCCATTATCATTAAACATAGTGTGGTTGTGCAAGTGGTTGATGGAATTGAGTGGTTTGTGGCAAGATGAACCGCCAGTGGATGACGTTTCACCTATCCTACCCATCCTGTGATCTCCCAACTTTCGATGTTTGTTATTCTCTTTGTCTCTATGGCCATGAGTAGCTACTGTTGCTATGGGAACAATTTTCCATATCCGTAGCAACTAACATCAACAATCATATTTTTTCTTCTTGATAATTTATGTCAACTACCGCATGTTCATTATTTTATCTGCCCGCATCTGCTCGTCCTTTAATCATCTGCCCGCATCTGAATACCTTTACATATTCTGACCTCCGCGCCACCACATTTATTTTTATTTTTCCCAAATAACTATAGTGAAAGTGATGTGATCATTAAAAAACGGAAAAACTACCCAGAGCCAGGACTCGGAGATGCAATAATAAATAAATTATAATCGCCACTCCATAGTGTTTAAAGGCAAGAGCGCAAAACGTCAAAAGGAACATTCCTCATGGTACACTTTAAAAATATCCTATTTTTATTTTTGAAACTATTTTTTTAAATATTTTTTTTATTTTTATTTTAATATTTAATTAAATCCTTTTAAAAACCTGTTTTTTTGTAAGAGAGGGGTAGAACTTTACGGAAGGGGTGCTATTCCGAGAAATATAAGATTTACTCCATTTATAAATTACAAAATATATATGTATATACAAAAAATATTAGATTTTTATTAAGTGTTTATCATGAGAAGTGTTCCTCTGAAGTTATGCAATCTGGCCCGGAAACACATTGATAATAACTCTAATAAAAATATAGGATACGAGTATTAATGAATTTATTATAAGAAAATGTGTTTCCTATTGTTGAAATAAACTTTATAAGCCGTCAATAAATAAATAAATTATAATGCTTGGTAAACTTCACCGATCTGAAGGTACCCGGAAAACGTGAAAGCGCCAATAAGAACTTCAGCCCTACAAGAAAAAAGATTAAAAAAATGTTTTTTTGCGCACGGTAAAAATTGGAGCATTAAATTATACTGTAAAATTTCTCGAAAATGTACGAAAAAAAAAAATTCACAAAAAAGAACTACTTTAAATATCGTCACTGGTTCATATAAACCATTCAATGATATGAGACCTTTAAAGGATATCCAGTTTGGTCACTGTAAACAAACCAATCGGAAGAACTGTCAGAGAACAACCTCTGACGTCACATTCCAGAAATACAAAACTTTGAAAAATCATAGTGCTGATAAAACGAAATAAAAATAAATATGTTTTTTTTTAATGGTTTAGTTTAATATTCTATCAACAAATAAAAAATCAAAAAAAGACACGGAACTTCCTCTTTAGTGAAATAAATAAGTGAAAGTGCACCAAGTATTTTTACTTTTCGTATTTTCAAATATAAATTAATATGTATTTATAAAAGCATTCTGATTTTATAATATTTGTTTTGAAAACTCTACAAAAAAAATAATTGTGTATTTAAATAGAGTAAAAGTTTGTTACAATGACAATTTATTTTTAGCAAAGCATTCCACAATAATCGAAAATGAGAAAACAATTATAAACTAATTAAAAAATTTCCCGACTTCATGTCAATAAATAAACTATTAACTCCACCACGAAATATAGAAACAGAAAATATTTATTCGAATATCACTTAAATATTTTTATTGTAAGCTCTGATCAAGTCGTTTTATTTATCAAAAAAAAAACTTGTATATCGATTATCTGTGACGTTAAAAATACTCCTTACCTTAATTGATTATATCGGCAAAATTGTTTAGCAAATACATCAGGTGTACTAGAGATGCTTTGTGAACAAGTGTTCCCGAGCGGAAGATAGACTAAACAAAGCCTTCAACGATTGATAAAAAACAACCCCTCCCAAAAATATTATTACAGTATTTGCAAGGAAATTAATGTTAAAACCAAGCTTCCGGCAATACTTCAAGTTGTTTCAGTCAAACGGCTTTATTTATGAAAAAAAAGAAATTCAAACGTTATGAATATTCAATGAAAAACGTATTATTTATACCATTATTGTGTTTACATCATTAATGTCACTTTGCGCGGTGTTTTTATTAAAATAAAAGAGGATTTAATATTTTGTTTACATATGTTATCAGTCGTAGTTAAGTCAAACTTCCTCTGATAAAAATAAACAGACTCCCATAGTTAAAATTTCTACTAATAAACTTTCTTTAAGTGGTCATATAGCCATTAAACTAATTTTGTCAACCGCAGAACCTCCTAATAGAGTTGCCAGAACTTCGTTGTCATGGATCAGTCATCTTGCAGTTATTTAAAGTGTTGTTAAAGACACAAACATCAACATTCGAAACTGAATTGGATGTATTTACTAAATTTCAAACCTATTTACACTTTGTATCCCGGAGCCGTGTAAACACGTGATTATATAACCACGCGTTGTGTCCCGGTCCCGTGTTTTTACGTGGTTTACCAACTGTCTAAAAAAGTGCATTTTATTGACATCTAATTACTTTTGTTAGTATTTTTGCTACCGTAAAACTAAGTAAAAACACGGGACCGGGACACAACGCGTAGTAATTATAATTACGTGTTTACACGGCTCCGGGATACAAAACACAAAAAAAGTAGTGAGACCTGTATATGTGCGAACATTACAATGTATCTCTCCATAAAGACCAATGTTGGCAAAACTATCATATAGAAATTACTCATTAAATTATTTTAAATAAATACAAAATTTTCGATTGATCCAGTATTTTCAAAACTATGACACTTTTAAGAAACCCTTCACAAAGCATGAAATTTCACAGAAATGGGCCGGGCACAGCGGAAATTCTATGGGTTTTCGGCCGGTACTCAAAATGTTAAAAATAAGCTTATAGCTGTGGTTTTGCTCGCGTAGCTTTAAGGATAAATAAGTTAATTAACTTAGCAATAAGAATTTTCCCAATGGAATGAAACATTTTTTCAAAATAAAAAAAAAAGTTTTTATCCCAGTCCTCAACATCGCTTTGTAAAAAAAACTACCACCCGTCAGTCTTTGTCAACGTCGCATCGTTATTCTGTTTGAATGTTAATTCATTTTCCAATTAGAATTTATTATTCCACAAATCTAGTTGTGGTAGTGTAATTACAACACATTATTACTTTAACAAAATAATGAAGTTGTTAAAAGTAAAAGTTTAATATACATGTATAAATATATTTTGCACCCCAGTTAGCCATGAGGCCCTACAGACTACAGCGGAGAATTACAGCATAAAACACCAAGGCTTTAGAAATTCTACATTTAATTTTGGACTTCTCACCGAGAATCAAACCCGGAACTTTTACGAACCTCCACTACACCACGGATGCCAGCATACATGTTAAATATCAAATACCTTTCCTTTTCTAATTTAATATTTCATGTCTTTCTCTTTATTGTTTAATGGTGTATTTATTTTCATTACCTCCTTCCATATCCCATCTATCCCACCTGCTGACAACTCTCTAAATAGAGGTTTAGCGGGTTATTCCTTCAAAAATATATTTATATATTTGTTCTACAATTATATTTGTGAAAAACTTTAACTGGATGAATGTTCTATTTTTATATAACATCTGCTATTTTTCCTAATTAAAATCAAATAAAATAATCAGTTGTCATTTAATGCCTTTAATGTTTATATGAAATAAAATATACATTTATGTTTATTTATATAAAGAAAAATATTTAAAATAATAAAAATTGCAAAAAATGACCAACTACAAAGGGAAAACAATATTTTTGATATAAAGCATAATAGAAAACACTCTTGATCTAAATTCTGGTTTTATTTCACACAAAAAAGTAATGCAATAGGTGAATTCATTATTATTATTATTTTTTTAACCAGACGCATGGAGCCTTAAAAACTAAATACATTTTATTTTTATTGAATAAATAAAAATATCATAAAACCACATTTTGTCCAAGTTTTATGAATTCATTGAGAGTTTTTCTAGTCTATTCATTGTTCATCGCTCGGGAGTAAGCGAGAATATTTGCCGGCAAAGCCTAGGAGAATTATTCCCATGCAGACGTCGTCAGTCGATAGGACGTCGCGACGTCGAATAGACGTCCCTCTACGAACGACGCTCTAAAATAAGCTTTGCCGCGAAAACTTGTGTCGAAACCTGAACATAGTGGAAAAAGGCAATTGGTCTTACGTGAAAAATCTAGATAAATGCAAATCAAATTGAAAAGTTTTAAAAATAAAATATGAAATTATTTTACACGTGTATACAAACAGTACGTGAAGTGAATGAAGCGCTTGTTTTTTGTTGTACGAAAATTTTATTTTGTCCTTATAATTTGTTTTAATTTTTATTAGAGTAAAATTTAATGTGAGAAAAAAGCACCAATATTAAAAGCAGATTTTACGTGATTTTACGTGAAGAAAGTTGATGATGAAAAATAATAAAAAAATAATTTTTCAATTGTGAAAAAATAAAGTGAAAATGTGGAATGTTTTAAGCTGTAGTACAGTGACACTTTTTAGCAGCCTACTGCTTCTAGGTAAGTCTGTTTAACTTGTATTTCATTGATTTCATAACATTTGTTTTTTAATAGAATATTAAAAATTAAACGTTACTTTCGTTGTCATTGTAAACCTTTAATTTGGTGATTTTTTTATTGAACTTATTCATTTCAAAAACATATATTTAATTGAATTATTTGTAATAGTGCAGGTACATGATTTTTTGAATTTCATAAAAAAATACTTACTTTCATACTTTTTAAAAGCATATTATTATTTTTCAAATAAATGACTTGGGTTTCATAAAATACGTTTTCAATTTTTGCGCCTTTGTTCTTACTTTTTAAAACGATTATATTTTGTTTAACCAAATACTTTCGTACTATATAAATTTAAATGCGTTTTTAATTTCTGCGCCTATGTTTTTTTTTTTAAACTAATGAATTTAAAAAAAACAATAATTACATTTTAAACGAAATCACTGACAGCAAACTGGCGATAAGAAACGACGAACTGTTTTAATTATATTAAATTTTCTGATCATGCAGGGTAATTAAAATATTTAAAAATAAAAATGAAAGATTAATTCATATAATTTCAAATGATATGATAATTGAATTAGGTAAAAAAAGTCTAGATTTTTGGAAAACGCACTTTTTTTAAGTACAAAACAAAATTGATTTTTTTTCCGTTTTAATATTCATATAAAAAGTAATGCAAGTTTTCAATAAAAAGGGATTTCATTATTTATAGATTGCCTTTAACCTGTCTATTTTGCTTTTATTTTGTATGTTTGTGAAAGGATTCTGATTAAGGAAAGGCATTGTAAATTGGTTGGACGAAACGTGCCTGCCATCTCTTGTTGAAAAATAAAGGCTAAATTTTGCCGCTCCTGGAAATGAACTTAGTAAGCCGGTCACGAGCAGTTTTGCTGTCTCGCAAGGCATCTGGAACTATGAAAAATCTTTTGTGAAAATATTATTTTAGTAGTGGACTTAAAAACGTGACGTCACGTTTGGTTACTTAAAATAAAATTATTGCACAGATTACGGGAAAATGATTTTCTATGGATAAAATATTCATCATACCGTTATCAGCATTAGTGGTGCCTAAAGTACTGCATAGGTACATCAATCAAAGCGTATTTTAATAATAATGAATTTTATAACTGGGTAACTAGTTACTTGAACGATAGACAATTAATTGTTAAAGTAAGGTCTTTTTCGTCTCATTCTTTTAAGGCTACCAGTGGTGTACCTCAAGGTTCTCATTTGGGTCCGGTGCTTTTTTTACTTTTTATCAACGATATAACAAAAAAATTTGATGACGTCATGTTTTTTTTGCGGATGACCTTAAAATATATAGGGTGATAAAGACCTTTGAAGATTGCCTTTCCGTTCAACAGAACCTCGATTCTCTAGATGAGTGGTGTAAAGAAAACAAAATCTACTGAAACACTAGAAAATGTCAGATCATTCGTTTTCATCGAATAAAAAAACCGCTTATTTTTTGTTACAGTATTGGCGGTGTCAATATTTCTACAGTATCAGTGATAAAGGATCTCGAAGTATTTTTTGATGAAAAATTGTCTTTTGCATATCATGTCAATGAAATTTCAAGCAAGGCATTAAAAATGTTGGGCTTTATTTTGAGAATTACAAAAAATTTCAAGTCCATCCGATCATTGAAAATATTATACTGTTCTCTTGTAAGAAGTAATTTCGATTTTAATTCATCGATATGGTCACCCTGTTATAATTTTCATGTTTATAATATAGAAAACATTCAATATAAATTTCTACGATATATAAACTACAAACTAAACATTCCAAGTCAAAATGTGAATTATGACTATTTTTTAACAGTGCTTAACCTAACAACACTTTCTGATAGAAGAACTATTAATGATCTCATTGTACTGTATAAAATTATAAACTCTCTTTTTGACGCACTAAAAATACTTGAATTGATTAATTTTAGAGTACCTGCTGTCAACACTAGGAGAACTTTATTGTTTCATTGCTCCAGTACTTCTTCCAACCAACAAAACAATTCATTGATACCGAGACTGCATAGGTTAGGTAACACTTATGGAACGGCTGCAGACATTCTGTCCAATTCTTTACCATCTTATAAGTCCACTAAAAAACTTACTTTTTATTTTTATTACCTTATACTCGTTTTTTATATTTTTACTATTATATCAAATTGCACTGTAGTATTGGCAAATACGCATTTCATAGATACATATTTTTATTTCTTATATTTTCGTGATAATATATGCTTGCTTGTTTATTAATTTAACGTAAAAATGTCTTTCTTGCTTACCGTAACACTTTATTAATTGTTTGCCTTACAGAATTTATTTCATAAGCTTATATCTTTGCATTTTTCGTTTATATGCTTACTGTTTTTTCTTGCATACCTTTGTTATTATTGTTTTTTTTTTTAGTTTGTTAAACTTTTTATCATATCCTTTTGAACTAATTTCACATTTTTTTTCTGTATATTCTGTTTATTATTTAGTATGTTAGCATGTATTTCATTTTTATTTTTTGTAAATGCCTTTTGGGCGTTAATGAACAAAATAAATAAACAAATAAATTAATAAATAACACATAACGTGCAGAGCAAAAAAATGAGCAATCTTTTTATTTGAAAAATACACGATCTCTGGCTACTATAAGGATTCTCCTAAAACATTACTTTTTATCCTTAAAACTCTGACCTCCCTCCTATTTACTATTTTAAAATATTCAACTTTCAATATTTTGAGCATGTCTAAATGCTTGCAGACTGGCAGCATTAGGGCATATTCAAAATATTGTTGAATTAACTACCTGGTAAAAAAAGAAGTATACAAAATTGAAAAATTGTTTTCAGACGTTGCTTAGTTAGTGAGTTGGTTAAGCCAGATGAATCTCACTTACATAATAAAGGTTTCAGCAATTGAACTTTAACATTCCCTCGGTGTAGCGGTTAAGACCCTTTATTCAGGCTCTGGGTTTGATTACCGGTAAGAACATAAAAAATAAATGTGTTTTTTACTCCAACCCGGGCAAAAGTTTACTTATGTAATAAATGAAACCTTCTGGCCAGCTATAGTATAATAAAATAGAATAACAAATAAAATTCTTTCTTCTAAATCTAAGGTTTTTCCTCTCTGTTTCAATATGTTTAATGTAAAATCCCCTAGGCCGCAATAATAATGGGATGCTGAGGACGTCATGTCTTCACCATGACACAGCGTATTTTGATCATCTTTGTTACATGAAAGTAAGGTGATCAGTCTTACGCTTTAGGTACCAGTTTAGGGACGATGAAATAGTCTAGTGTGAAAACACTCTTTTTTATAAATATTTCATATCAACCATGTCGGGAATCGAACCCGAGACCTCTTGCATGGTAGACAAATGCGCTGACTATCACACCACGAGGCCTACAAAACTATAAGTCAATGTTTGAGTATGTTTAAATGCTTGCAGACTGGCTAGATCCTTCTGGTACTTCAAAATTTACTGTTTGTATTTGACTTTTATTTTCATTTGCAACGGCATACTGCTTCCGATTTGTTAAGTATGATATTAATAATTTACATTCTTAAAATTTTTCTCCAATATCAATTAATTTTTTCATCAAGGTCTCAAAATGTACTGTATCGAAGACTTTTTAAAAATCTTAGATTTTTCCTGTGATTAGGAGTTGATTGTAAGTTATTGTTCTCTTGAGTTCTTAATAAAAATTATCTTATAATCATATTCTGTACCATAGACTTCCGTCAGAAGCGTGAGACTGATTATCTCACTTTTATGTAACAAAAATAATAAAGATACGCTGCGTTTGACACACCAATGCAGTGTCATATGCACAATAATTAAGTGGAAATGTAAATAACACAAAAATAGTCATTCTGTGCCGGTTGAATGTAGAGTACAGTTCTGTGTGCGAAATAAAACCAGAACTAAGGACCAGTGTTCTTGACTCATTGACTCATTTGCTCTTATATGAAAAATAAATATTTGATCTATTATAAATCTGTCTTTGGTTAATTCTATAAAAATAATTAGATTGAAGTAAAGTTAATCTGTTTTGGTGTCATTATGAAAATTATATTGAAGAATTATTTTGCCAATATTTTGTTACAAAATTACGTGCATAAAATCAAAGATTTCAACCTCCATGATTGTTTAATGTTTAATTTGCAAATTTATTTGACTATTTTTATATTTGTATAAAAGGCAATATTCGTATGTGTGTCTTCGATAGACTTAATAACAACTGGACCGATTTATGTGCGGTTTTTATCAAAATGGTGTACTTTGCCGTAGGCCTTCATAACTCTTAAAACCTTTAGTCTGTTTTGCAGATAAAAAATTAATAGCGTAAATGCTTTTTTTCATCATTACTAGAACTGCATTTGAAGAGAATGCATTTACTTAAAAATTGAGTGGATGTTTTTTTCAGAAAAAGTGTGGATTTGAATGTTTACAAACAACGTTTGTTTTTTTATAGCTCCATATCAGACACTTTCCTTTAATCCCTTTTAATTTCTATTCATTTGTTTCTTTTTAATGGATTTTTGGTTGTACAAAAATAATAAATATTGAATACATTTTTAAAAATTAAATTCCTACATTAGGTGCACCCTTGTTGATAAGGAGAGTAGAGTTTGACATTAAAAAAATACATTTTTTTATTTGAAGCTGACAGGTTTAATTAGCTATTTTACGCACTCTGCAACATTCACCATTATGCCTATGCTTAATTATTCACGATTCTTCAATTCTTCTATCTATAATTCAATAATTAAAAAATCGCATAGTGGGTAAAATGGTTCAGCCGCAAGAACCTCACCCGTATGATTAGGGATACAGCACTTTTACTTCACAAATGTCAACAAATGGAATAGTTAAGGAAATTTGAATGTTTAAAGAAAGGCAGAATTGTGAATGTGACAAAGTGTGTAAAATTGACATATTCTTCCGTATTCTCTTCTTGAAAATGTTTTTTCTCTCCGTTGCCACAAAATTTGTATTTAATATATCCTGTTAACGTTGATAAAATCACTAAACACATAATAAGAAATTCTATTCTTCTCATTCAAGGAATATGTAAACATGTATATTTTTAAAATAAATAACACACTAAGCCTCTCATCAAAGGCTTGTCAGCAGATGGAATAGAGGGGATATGGAAGGAGGCAATCAAAAATACACCACAATACCTGACTAATTGAGACAAATCTTTCCTGGATTTTTTCTTGCAACTGGCGGGAACCGAACTCGCGTCGCCAGTTTCACAGTTGATTGTTTAACCAACTGCGCCAAGGCACCTGTCTATGGAACAAAATCATTTTAGAATACACGTTTAGTTATTTGAGTACAAAATTACAACATAAAAATCAACGTACTGTTAAATAATTATATGGTTAAATAAAATTATAATATTTTATGTCTCATTTTTTTATTGAATACTCTTAAAAATAAATAAAATAAACTTTCGATTTGTTCGAACAAAAAACGACTGTACTATTGATAAAAAAGCCGCAGCAAAATTTTCGCAATTGAGAATTTTTACTGAATATTATATCGCGTAAATTTCTTCCTTGAAGGAAAAGGTAGCAAAAATCTATCCCATTCCTTGTTCTTTGACAATCTTGTTGAGAATTGTTCAGCACATTGGAGAGCACTTGAAGGAAAATAAAAAAATCGTGCCTTATCTTTGGATGTTTTTTTATCATCTTTTGGAAAAGAAAAGCTTGAATCCTGATAGCTCTGAAAATGACGGTAAAACCCAGCTCCTACGTTATATTCATAATATATTGATAGAATAAATTTCTTTAGTGAATAAGTTTTCAAATAAAAAACATTCATAGTTTGAGATATAAAATAGGACTTAAATTAAACATAAGTATTTTATTTCCTTTTTTGTCTGTATTTAAAAATGTAACAGGGTTATAAATCAACAAAATGGATAAAATCTTTAAAAACAACACAATACTATTTAACACAAGTCACTCTTCGAACTATAATCCAAATTGGTACATGTTTATAATTTATTTATTTATTTTATTTTATTTAGGATTATTACAGCTAACATATAAAATATGAGAAGAAATGTATAACAATACTAACGCCAATTTAAACATTCCACTGTTAATTTAATGACAGGCGCCGTGGCGCAGTTGGTTAGACGGCTATCTGTGAAACAGGCGTCGCGGGTTCGATTCCTGCCAGTTGCAAGAAAAAAATCCATGAAAGATTTTTTTCTCAATTGGTCTGGGTGTTGTGGTGTATTTTTCATTACTTCCTTCCATTTCCCCTCTATCCCATCTGCTGACAAGCCTTAAAATAGAGGCTTAGCGGGTTATTCCTTTAAAAAAAAAAAAACATTCATAATAAATAAGGAAAGAGTTGGCATTTCATTCGTCAAAAAACTTGAACTTCTTTGGTATAGATCTTTCAGCTTTTTGTAGATCTTTTCGCCACAAAAACAGTGTGGGATGAAGATATATTGACATGGTTTCGCTCGAAGTCTTATATGTTTTTCGTTGTTGTAATAATTATCTCTATCCTTTTAGATCTATCCCAATAATTCTTTGGGATAGATCTTCCGGCTTTTCGTATATCTCTTTGCGATTAAATAGTGCGGGATTAAGTTGGATTGACATGGTTTAGCTCGAAGTCGTATGTCTTTTTTTTAATGAATATATTGCATACCCTTTTTTTGCCCTTGTTTTTCTTTGCTACATATTTTTTATTATATTTATGCAGTTTCTTGTATGTATGTTTCTTCATATAACTGTTGTAATTGGCTTAGGCTGTATACATATATAATAAATAAATAAATAGTTTTATAAGAGTGAATATGTGCTTATGTGTTTATGTGCGTGTGTGAATGAAAGGGCGAGGGTGTGTGTGTGCGGGTGTGTAAGTAAAATAATATAGTAAGAAAATATTTTTTATATCTAATTCTAACTGAACTTATTTTTCTATTCGATAGACATCAATTTAACGTATCAAAGATTTATAAAGTAAACCATGTAATAAATGTGAAATTTTTAATCAATGTGGATTAACTAAAAATGGTATGAAAAAAAAATTATCACCACAATCTGACAAATTGCATTCTTTCAATTTAACAAGGCTTTAATAAAAATATTATTTTGTGAAAAAAGAAATGTAGCATATCGCTGAGAGACATGGTAAAAGAACACGAGATGTTCTATGGCCTATTTTACAAATGTCATAAAATCCACACGACATGGTTAAATACGGGCATTGATACTTATTATAGTATTTATGAATTTTGTTATTTATTTCGTCGTTTCTTTTTTTTTCTGAAAATGATATATTATAAATATTTATATAAAATTCAATGAAAACAAATTCACCCTTAGCCTTACTTATGTACTCATGAACCTGGTACAAAATTACGCTTTGACATAGTGACAAAATAAGAATGGGAATACCATCCATATTCCATCACTAAAATTAATATATTCCTATCTTTATTCTACCATTTTCTTTTGGCGTTACTTTGTACCAGGTTTATAAGTTAGGCTTCCTTTGTAATTTGATTGTGTCGTAAAGATAAACGTATGTTTTGATCCAAAAAATATTTTGATATGTGTCCGAGTAAATTAGCAATACAATTATGTTTGTGAAATATAACCAGAATGATTGCTTTGACTCGATAGCAACTCTCAGGTGAAAATCCTGAAAATAGAAATATGTAGATTTGAGAAAAGTCCGCTCTCGAATGAAGTGGTTGGTGCATTTGCCCATCATGATTGAGGTCTTGGGTTAGATAAGATTGGTTTATAAAGTGGTGTAAACAACAATATTTTACTGTCCCTAGACCAGTGACGATGATGAATATTTACGGGTGCCAACTCCTGGTACGTTCTCTTAAGTCATGTTTGCGACTACTTCAGCTGCTAAAGAACTGTCTGCCGTGGACGTCCAGAAATGAATTGTTTTGTGGTTCAGTGGATAGTGTCTGGCTTACGAAGCTCAGTTTTAAGGTTCGAACCCCACTCTATCTCAACTTGATTTTTCCTTTTCTAATAATACGTTATTTACAACTTATTGAAAATACCCCTCAAAATCAAGATGTTTGAATAAATAAAAAATAAACGATATTTGAAAAAAAAAGAGATGACTTGTTAAGACAAGCATAACTCTCAAAAAACATCTGCAGTTTATGGTCTAGTCATCTTAATTGTTCAAGATTGTAAAGTTAAGGGCGTCATACAATGACATTATATTTGAAGATAAATTCTCCATAGCGATTTCGAAGATACACTACAGACGCTCTATCTTCAAGTTTTGAGATAGGTACATCGGTATGTACCGACGGGTCTAGTACCCCACAGTACACATTTCTACTCATTAAAAGTGTCAAAACTTTTGTACCATCAAGCAATTTATGATTTAATTCCAATTTATCCAGGTGGCCAGTTGTTCTCTTAAAGCCTGTTGAAAATACGAAAGAAAAATAAGTGATTTTTTGATTTTGAATTAAATTTTGACTTAACTGTCAGTTTTGAATTCGAACAGCTAAAGATGCAGAGATCATGTAGCTAGATGCTGTCCTATTAAAATATAGTAACATCTAGCCGTAAAAATATTGCCACCGTAAAAAAAATGTTAATTGTATTTTTTCCATTCTTTTTACTATCTACTTGTTGACATATTAAAATAACCGACTTATTAATACCTCAGTAGATAAATACTTATTATTTATTTATTTGAGTTCGTAATTGCTTTTAAGTAGTCACTTTTTATCACAGAAGCCAATTTATTTAAAATTTGATTGAGAACTGTTTAATTTAAGTAAGGAAGGAGAGCGAAGTTTAGGCGTCACTTATTGGTTGAATTCGATCATATGACGTCAGAGATAAAAAGTCGGTAGGCATACCGAGGTTGATAAAGAAAGAACAAAAATTAAGTCAATCGTTTAGGCACATACCGATAAAGCTAGTATTTGTAATTGCTTCCCTGGGGTTGTTAGACCTTTTGTCTTGTATCGATACAACAATGCCTTTCTCTTAAGTATTTTAGAGCTTAATTTAAAATTCCTTATTGCGGTGCCTTTTTTGGACTCACCGACGTTGGCGATCACTACAGAGAAAGCATCTCGTTCATGTGCTTCTTTGCAACCAGGACAACTGCTTATTGGATTTGCTCGTTTAAGTGATTCCTAGGAAAAGATGACCAGAATGGTTTCCCGTTGCCTTGTCTGGTGATTTTTTTCTGTCGGTGTTGCCTTCCCTTAAAACTTGCCTTTCATCCTCTAGTTATCTTCTGTGATCACACCCTTATGAGTGTAGATGCTAACGAGTTGAAGTAGTCAGCAGTGTTGTCATTGGAAAGCACCTAGGTATTCACAGCATTTCATAGACACACAATCCAGCAAAATGTGACTCACTGCAATCCTACTGACAGTTCAAACCCTTTCGAAAAAATGATTTGAAAAATCTATACATTTTAATACAATTCAATTATGACACAATTACAAATTATAATGTCCGGACTTGTAATAAAGTTTTGTGTTAAGTTGGAACTCTTATACATACATTGATTTGAATTTAGTAAACTTGTTAACTTGAAAACTAGTTAGTAAACTTGTTAATATATAATTGTTTTTGCATTTCGTGTTTCGTATTTGTATCCACACAGTGTCTCTATGAATATATGTTAAACTCGTAAATTTGGCATTTGCGCGGATGTTGGGCCACCGGGAACTGACAGTAGCTTGTTACTTGACCGAATGTCTGTGCAGTAGTTTAATGTGTTAGCTGTACTAATAATATAATGCTATTTTCTTTTTCTTTCTTTTTTAAATTTTTTTTCTCTCTTACTATTATATATGAATTTATATCTGTGTGGATTCAAATGTGAATATGCAATATTTTATATGTATTTTATTTCTATTTTTTAGACACTATAAGTGTAATATAATAAATCATGTAAATGAATGCCTCGACACGGGTTGTGCCGAGTGAGGTATTCATATTTAAAAAAAAAGTTTTATGTGAAACGTGAAATAATAAATAAATAAATTAAAAATATATAATTGCATTTGGAATGTAAGAATATCTTTACACAACCCTACAAGATCTTTAAAAAACTTTGTGTGAACGATAACGTGAGTTAGCACTGTAAATATGAATAAAATCTCATTTTCATATATATTTATAAAAACACGTGGAACATTTATTTATGTTATGTCTTGTGAAAAATAAATGAGTTGAGAATGTACAAGTGTGTTATTTGGATGGTTTGAATTTTGGAACGAGGAAACGAATATATGGAATTTGTTTTTTTTTATCTGACGAACAGACAAAACAAGGGTTGTTCATTTGAGCTCCCTAACCTGGAACCTTACACATGACAAATAATGTATGGATGGAACTGTGACACTCTCTAAGGGGGTATTTTGTATTCAGGGTGAAATCTTGCAAAATTTTCGCAAAATTGACATAAACATAGGTTGATAAGAAGGGGAAGTTATGTTCGAGGTTTCGTTCGTTTGGTTGCTCCAAAAGTGTTAAGATCAAATTCTGAGGTGTTTACATATTTAAACAAGTGAAATAACTTTTAAAATGTTTAGTCCAGCTTCATTTTTTTTGAATAATTATTTTACTTTCATCGTATTAACATGTAAAAACACTGTCTTAATGAGGAAGTTCAGTGATTTTATTTTTTTCTTATTTGGAAATAGATTATTAAACTTAACCAAATTTGTATTTTTAATTGTATTCTTAATTATTAGTGATGTCACTAGTCACCTTCAGTGAGTTATCTTGATTGGTGGGTTGGCTTCCAAAAAACCAAAAATCTATGGAATCTCTCTAACATAAGTTTATTAAGTTAATTATAAAATATATTTTGGAACAGCTTTGACGTACAATTAATTGTACTATTTTTCTTCATTGGTTTCAACAGAGAAGGAACACATTTTTGAGAAGGGAATATGGAAGTCTAGGCATTTTCAGGGCTTGTAACTTGTTAGTTACTGTAATTGTGTGTTGGTCACTTGTAATTGGTTGGCAAAGGGAGCACTTTACACAATGTGTAACATTTACAATTCTGCCTTTGTTTAAATATCCAAATTTCTTTCCTCTTTTGACATTTGTGAAGTAAATAAACTAAAACCGGTATCATTCCTGTTGTAATTTGTTAAACTTTATCATGTTGGCTAGATTCTTCCGATTGAACCAATTCACCTACTAGGCAACGTCTGAAAACATTTTTCCGATTTTTAGCCTGTTGATACACATTTGAACATACTTAAAACAGCTTTGTACTATTTTTACATAAAAAGTTAGAAATTCTTTAAAGGTTGAAATGATCTTATTTGGTTCAAAAGGTATGATATGATACTTTAAAATTTCACTACCACTAAATCTTGTTTCCTGTTCGTTCAATGTAACTCCCGTGGTTAATCATTAAAGCTTCGGATATGTAAGTGTCTTTGAAAAAATATTACCAACGTAAATATGTTTTTCTCTGGAATTTCTAATTACTTCAGAGAATTCTGATAAACCCATTAATTTTCCGGGAAAACTAACAAGTTAGCCTGCAAAACGCTTTCGCCGTAGGCGTCGGTGACCGAGGAAACGTCCCATGATTTTTTCCCCTAATGCTTGTCAGTGATTAATAACAGCAGAAAAATCAAGGGTTTATTTCATCCCATGGCCTTTAAGAGATTTGGCGTGTGTTTTTTTTTTTATATTTCACCCAAAAGTAGAATTCACAATAGTCTTAATAAATGGGGCAAATAAATTGCCGGGTAAAAAGAAATCTTATCACTTTTAATTTTCGCCAAGTTTTTAAAACCTTCTTGTGGGCTTTTGTATCTAAAAGCGTGTTGTAAAAAAGGTTTTTAGTATTCGTATTGTTATTTTTGTTGATTTGATAACGGAACATAAAAAATAATAATAATTAAATGTGTTTATACACTGGAATGATTCATAGACCCTGTACTGGCACTTGAAGCGGAAGACTGATCATCTTAGATACGCCGCAAATGGTTTATCATTGGATCTCCCTATGCACCATTAGATTCGGAAAGAGAATTATGATGATAAATAATAACATTATTAGGTACCTACTATTATAATTTTTTATTTTTTTTGAAAACAACGCTTACCGGTACAACCAAATTACGATGTGTTGATATTAGAAATTTTTAATATCTATTTTATTTTATTTATTTATTTTTGTACTACAACAGGCCGGGAGGCCCAATAACAGTGGTGAATTACATCACAGGACACCCAGGCTTGAGAATTTTTTTATTTTAAATACACATTTACACATTTTTATTTTTGTGTTCTCACCGTGAACCGAACCCGTAACTTTCCGAGCGTGAGTCAAGCGTCTTGACCACTACACCACGGAAGCCGCGGATATAAATTACAGAAAAATATTTTTTTATTGAAGGTTGTTAAAAAGTCTAGGCATTTACAAGGCTTGAGACCTATCATTGGCTGGTTTAAGTGGCCACTGTGTAACAAAAATAACAATCCATGTCTACATAAAATTAGAAAGGCTCAAAATATTGTTAACATTTTTTATTGACAAAGAAAACAAAATTTATACAGATAAAAACATAATAATATTTCATATTTCAATTAGGAAATGATTGTTATTATAACTAACATTTACCGACTTTTCTAAGACAACCGGATTCGAGACGAATCTGTCTTTTCCTCAGGACATTGATCACAGTAGAATTTAAATCCTTCTTTAAACATTCACAATAATTAAAACAAACAAGCTGATAGGACACATGCTTTAAACTGCTAACATCGGCGTGCACTAATTATATAGTTTGTAAAAAATGGATCTTGTGAGAGCAATAATTGAAAAAAGAGAGAAAGAGAAAGGGCAAAGTCTGAAATAACTAGGTATAGGTTGACCATTACAACGGAACATCGATAAATGGGCTGTATTGAAAGGTTATTTGAGTTGTGATACTAATGATTTTGTATTTCACATTAAAAGTATAAAAGATATCAAAAATCAATTAAATTTTACGTTTGCAAATAATTATAACTGTCTTTTTGACTCAATCATTTAATCCTAAGAAATTGATTTCAATTTTATTTATTTATTTTATTTATTCAGGTTTATTGTCTTACAAACTTTAATTATTAATAAAAATAATGTGACCTTTCTCGTAAAAACAATTGAGTCATAAATTGAATTTTTTTGTACAGTTTTTGCCTTTAAGCAGGTTACATAATTTTCTTGCTCACACTGTGGTGATGAAAACAATTCTTCAACGTTTGTACTTCTTTGATCAGTTGATTTATTTACAATATAAACATATTACAACAAAAATAAAAAACATTATAAGGAAGAAAAAATATATATCTTGGCATCTACATGGCTTGAATTGTCAATAAATCATCAAAATTTGGACAAACGCAAAACATTGTCAAAATAATTCCATAAGTCCATATTTTATTTTCTAAAAGTTCTAAATCTCTGTTAAAATTTATTAAATTCAATGATTTTTAAGAGTAAAAATATAAATATTGTAAGATGTAGTTTTTGACAAAAGTAGGAATAATCAGCGTACGTGCATGAGAAGATGTATGAATGTAGAGGAAGCGAGGTCTGTATGCCAAAATAGAGTGTTATGGCGTTCTATCCTCTATATCTACCCCTACAGGGAAACGGCGTGATGGTTTGCTTGTTTGTTTGTTTTGTAGTTTTTTTAGTATCAATTTTTAAAAAATATCTCATTTACTAAAAAAGTACATGATATTGTTGATACACTTGAAACTATTTTTCCATCTGTCATCCCGTTCAATGCATGGGTAAGCCGTAGCACAAGCTTATTTATTTATGCTTTTCTCGATAAAGTATCCCACCAGCTTCTTTCCCCATTCCAAAATCTCTTTTTGCACCTGCTCGTCAATTAAAAATTTAATTCCACCCAGGGGTGCCTTCATAGAGGTAAAAATATGATAATTTGATAGCGCCTAGTTAGAGAAATACGGGGGGAGTGGGGTGGTTCGAAACATCCCAACCAAAGTAGTCCAAGAGCGCCCGTCTTCACACAATCTTAGCAACCAAGGCACTCATAAAGAAGCTTGTGCCTCGGCTCACCACATGCGTTGAACGGGATGACAATTATCTGGAAAAATAGTGAACTAGTGTATCCTGTATTTTTTTTTCAAATTCGCTTTTTCTTGAAAAATATGAAAATCCAGTACGCTTACTTTCTTAACATGCCTCGTAATACATTTTTTATTTTTATTTTAAGTTTTTT